>NW_026866139.1:0-254454 GCF_026571515.1 Ruditapes philippinarum | reverse complement strand
TAAGCTTGCTTCTAAAATATCTCTGCTGAAAAGAATTCAAATATTTCTTACACCTGAAATGAACCAATTATTTTATAACGCTTGCATTGCCCATACTTTTGATTATGGATGTATTATTTGGTCTCAATGTAACAAATCAGATTTAAATAAAATAACAAAAATTACAAAAAGGAACCGCCAGAATTATTTTAAATAAACCTGTAAAAAAACAAATTCTCTTGAAATGTTTCAAAAATATGAAATGGTTATCATTTCCATCTAGATGTAAATACTTTTCTGACATTATGATATATAAAGCGATGAATAAATTAACGCCAGCATGTATTTCTAATCTAATTCCGTTATCTCAAAATAAAACTTACTTACTAAGATCAACACATAAAAAAAGACATTATGCATAAACGACCTAAAACAAATTATTTGAAACGTACTTTTTATTATTCTAGTATGGAGTTATGGAACACTATTCCTTTAAAAATAAAAATTTTTCAAGTCTTAATTGTTTAAATCACATTTCAAACATTTATTATTATTATAGAAAATTTACCTATACTATGATATAATATTATGTCTGTCTTCTTTGTTGATTAAGATTTACTGAATGTTGTAATCTTTATAATTGCTTGATTTATATGTCCTTTTCCACATTATATTTATGTTTTTTTTTGAAGGCCTTGTGCTGAAAATAAGATTTTGCATTATATGTGTTGTATCTAATGCTTTGATGTATTGTCTTAATAAGTTACCTTCGTTAAATAAAAGAGTTTATTATTATCATAATGCGTCTGTTTGATTTATTCCCTTCGTTTGTAGCAAAATCTCAATAAATGTTTAAATCAGGATTTGTCTGAATGTTAAGCATCGGTCTGTAGTGAGATTTTCGTATAATCTCTGGGTTTGTTTTTTTTTAGTTTTGTTTTAGTGACATTTTCTTCATTTACATTGCATGTTTTGGACCCACACCAGAACGTACGACGGAAAGAATATCTCGATGAAGACTGCATAGAAATCCAAAACAAAAAATTGGTAAATATAGAGGAGAATCAGGAGGGTACGTAGAATCACATTTTGATTTTCTTACAAAAAGGATTGAATGGTATATAATGTTTAAAAAAGAGGAACCCTGGGATTGACCTTTTTTTTACAGTCACATCTGGTGTTATGCTTCACACCTGGTGCTGCGGAAATTCACATATAATTTTTACCGATGCTCATTTTTGAGATACATATGGGGTTCCATCCCCGTGATGTTAGGAATACTCTGACCATTTTTGTTGCTTTGAGCAAGGGAGTTTACTGTTGAGGTCATATTTTTTATTATCAATTCAGACGTCCCCCTCCGTTGAAAAAGTTTTTTTATTTCATGCCTCCCCGACAACTTTTCCGCGCAACGTCAAAATATCTTACTTCTGTACGGGACACCGTGTCTTTCAGCTGTCATACAAAAAATGGACAGCAAGCCTGTAAACGAGACGAAAACAGAAGATAATTTTGCTAAAAACAAGGTAAAATCATCATTTCTTCTTTTCATCGAATGTACCATTTAATTTGGAAACTATTTACCTTTACTACATGCAAAATGCTTCACTTACTAAGTCAGGATAGTGAAAACATTTAGGGCATACTGAAAAAAATCTTGCTTTGATTACGAAATATAACGTCTTTCTAGTCCGTTCAGTTCATATAACCGGTCAAAAATACAATATAGATATGTTCATTTTTTTGTCGTTTAAACAAGTTATACCCGCAAAAATAACCTTTTTTGTATATTTTGGTATGATTTTTATGTTTCCACGTGTGTATATTTAAGGCACCGCAGAACTTTGTCTATCATAAGATTAGAACACCGCATTATTCGTCCTTAAAATCACTGCATTTTCTGTTTATTTAGCACCGTTCATTTTTGACATTTGACAAAATGTTAATGTTTGTTTTCAGAAAAGGACACGTTCAAGCCTATGTCTGAACAAACCAAAGCAACGTGCGAAATTGGCAAAATTACATATACTTTCAGGAGATACTGAAGCATGTTGGAGTATAAGTGTGCCAACTGGAGAGAATCCAACTTAGTCTTCTTGTTTTAGGATCAGCGCCACCTTGCATTTCAGGACGATGTGCTTAACGCACCACACAATAAAAAGAGTATGAAATCAAACTTTCGTAAAAGGTTCTTTAAATAAAGCACCCTGGAGTTAGTATGCAATAAGAAATTCCCAATAACAGATATTTCATTTCTTTTGTTTCTCGATGTTGTTATAGATTGTACAGTCTGCCAAGAACTTCATTGATGACGTACAATAGAGTAGGTGTATTACATATGAACCTTTGTAACTGTAAATTACATTTTTTGAAAAAAAAAAAAAAAAAAGTTCTAGGTACCGACTGTAACCGCCTTATCTGTTGTCTATCAACACTGATGTTTACATTACAGTCTATTGGTAGTAAACAAAACATTTTTTTTGAAAAAAAAAAAATTGTTGGGGGGGTATGGGGGGGGGGTGGGGGTGGAAATAAGGGTAAAAAGGTGAACTTATGTTTTCATAATTATATCACATATTTTTTCTTGTTTCCAAGTTACATTATGTTTTTATATTATTAAGACATGCATGTATTCGACATTTACCACTCAGTCATTGGACGCCCCTGCAATCAATGAATGTTTATAAATATTCAAGAATATGTACAGATCAATATTTCATTTAAAATTTTACGAAGTTAGATGCGTTTTTAGCGTTACAAACATCAAATATATGAATTTTTTTTTTTCCGTGAAGAAAAAAATGTTACAATACCTTTCCTTAGTCGTAACTGGACATCATAACTAATCAGAAAAAACATAATGAAATCACTTTACTGTGATGCAAGAGATAAAGCAAAGTGAACAAGATATGTTTGTAAAGCATGTATGCCCCCTATCGGCAAGCCAATTTGTCATGTGATCAGGTTATTATGCATGACTTCTGACCCAGTGAACAAGCAATTAATAAGGGTTATCTAGTATCTACTGGTCATGACTAGTCACAAGGTAATAATTATTGTGACCCCATAGGTTGTGTGCAGCAATTAAAGTTATTAAAAATCTTACAAATAATATATACATAAATTTTATGAATCACATAGGCCTCATTAATGACAGCCAAGTTGTTATATTACATAAGACCTTCAAATGTGTATACCAAAAAGCACATAAAAATATCAACCAAGGCAACTTGAGTTGTTGAGTTATTGGTCAGAAACGGTCATTAAGTACAAGGTCACTATGACATTGATCCCTTGACCCCAAAATCAATAGGGATCATCTACTGGTCATGACCAATCATCATACCAAGTTTGAAGTTCCTAGGACTAAGGGTTCTTTAGTTATTGATCGGAAACCGTTTTAACCTACAAGGTCAATGTGACCTTGACTTTTGACACCAAAATCAATAAGGGTCATCTGCTTGTCATGACCAATCATGCTACCAAGTTTGAAATTCCTAGGCCTAAGCGTTCTTTAGTTATTGATCAGAAACCGTTTTTACCTACAAGGTCAATGTGACCTTGACCTTTGACCCCTTGACCCCAAATCAATAGGGGTCATCTGCTGGTCATGACTAATCATGATACCAAGTTTGAAGTCTCTAGGCCTAAGGGTTCTTTATTTATTGATCGGAAACCGTTTTAAACATACAAGGTCAATGTGACCTTGCCCTTTGACTCTTTGACCCCAAAATCAATAGGAGTCATCTACTGGTCATGACCAATCACCATACCAAGTTTGAAGTTCCTAAGGGTTCTTTAGTTATCACTCGAAAACAATTTGGTCTACGGACCGACAGACCGACAAGTGCAAAGCAATATACCCCCTCTTCTTCGAAGTGGGGGCATAATAAATTCAATAATCAAGTGAAATGTGTTTCAGTTTAATGGTTTATACAAATGTATACATTTACAAGGTAGTGAACCAATGCAAACTTTGTGGTTCAGTGCACGATTAAACAAGAGGGTCATGATGGCCCTGAAGTCGCTCACCTGTATATAGGCCACCGGAGCGGGACCAGTTTAAACCCCAGGGCTTTTATTTGAAACAAACTTGGTAGACACCCATTAGAAGATGTTTCATGCTAAACATCTAAGGTCTAGCTGACGTTGGGTTTTTAAAAAGAAGATTTTTTAAGTTTTTTTTCTTTACACATATAGTTAAAAACAATGACACCCCTTGGGCAGGGCCAGTTTTTACTATACACATATAAGTTTTTGCTATACACATATAAGGAAAATCAATGTCCCCCGGGGCCGGGCCAATTTTGACCCCAGGACTTTTATTTGAACAAACTTTGTAGACACTCACTAGAAGATGTTTCATGCTAAATATCTAAACTCTAGCTATTTGGTTTTTTTTCAAAGAAGACTTTTTAAGTTTTTGCTATACACATATAAGGAAAATCAATGACCCCCTGGGGCGGGGCCAAATTTGACCCCAGGGCTTTTATTTGAAAAAACTTGGTAGACACTCACTAGCCAAATATCTAAGCTCTAGCTCTTTGGGTTTTTTTGGAAGATGATATTTTAAAGTTTTTTCTTCTGGTTGCCATCGCAACCAGAGTTCTGCATGGAATTAAATTCTTTGAACAATTTTCAAAGGTGACCACAGAGACCTATGTCTCTGGTGACCACCAAAGGAACATTCCTGTGAAGTTTGGATGAAATTGGCTTAGTGGTTTATGAGGAGATGTCATTTAAAGTAAAAGTTTACGGACGACGGACTTTGTGACAGGTGAGCTAAAAACACTGAAATCCAATTCATATCGGGTTTTCATAAAAAAAACTTTTAAAATGCTCAGTAGAATTTATCTTATACTCTTAATTCACACTGGCCATAGCTTTCGCAGAAGCGGCGGGTCCATCGCAGAGGAGGTGGAGTATTCGTCGCAGAAGCGGTGGATAAAATATAGCCGTTTGCTGTTGTCGGTAAGTATATATATATATATATATATATATATATATATATATATATATATATATATATATTATAATATATATATATATATATATATATATATATATATATATGACTGTATTTTGTTTTATGTTTTAATGTTTTTACTGGAAACACTTAGTGAGACTGGAGCCCACATATATTCTCTTTCAACTTATTACACGCACACGGTGCAATTCATTGCCGCTTATGCAAACGCTTCTGTTCAATTTGACGAGGGGACGCCACTTTTGCCTAATTTTGGTTAAAGCACGTACAATTGTGTGCAAAACGACCCCATAATACAACGGCATCATATCGTATGTATGATACTTTCACAAACTAACTATATTTTGGAAAATTGGAAAATCATTATTGTCTGGTTATAAAATAAATGACAAAAAATGATTTCATCGCAGACGGCGGTGGATTTCATTGCAACGCAGTGCGATGGGCCCCGATAAAATTTATGTATAGTTTCATTATTTTGAGGGTAAACATGACGTAACACACTTTTTCAATTGAGTACAACCCTTTTCTTACTTTGACATCTGAGAAACGTGTTTATTTGATTTTAAAACAATATTAAATATCAAGCAAAGTGAATTCATTTAATTTAATACTTCTTCCTTCTTTTCACTTTTCAATATTATATTTATATGATTTCAAAGACCGGAAGCGAGAAACAAGCATAATTCAATGAAAAAATTGACAAAATAGGACAGGCAATAATTCAAATCCAGGAAGGCAACTCTTTTTTTCCCAATTGTTTAAGTCAAATAAACATTGAATTGAATATCAGTGTTGCAATTAGTCTTAAAGCCAAAAAACGCTGGAAAGCAATGGTGGCACTATAAAAAAACAAATTGGTTTATAATCTCGCAACCTTCACCTTTCTGACATTCTGAGACCCAAACAAATTCAGCGCCTTCTGTGCTTTGATTATACAGGGGGGTTCCGTGCGGCCTAGTTTTACATATAAATTTAACGTTAACTGTTTAGAGCGTTTAAGCGCCCATTGTACGATTTTGGTCAGGTGATCATCCGCACAGTGTTAAGTAACAACATTGCAAATATTAAGATAATTAAAGCAAGGTGATACTGGGCATGTTAAATATCTAAGCTCTGGCATCATTCTGTTTATACAACGTTAACGGCCTCAAACATTCATACAAATTTTATGGAGGGCAATATTCCTAAATTCAGAAAGTGGTTTAGGAGGAGTTAAATGTAATGTCATCAAAACAATGGCACAAATTGTAAATATTGCTATGTTATCTGTTACCAATAAACATATTGACACTTTAATTGTTTCTTGTGTTATTTTTGGTTTGACTTTAAAAATATTAAACTAAAAGTGGTGAACTATACTATAAAAATTTCAAAATTATAGTGTTTTCATACCATCATGTTCATTTAATGGAATGGTCTGTGATTTTGTGCACATGTCAGTTTTACAATTAACGATAATAATATGTTTCAGACTACATATACAGTTTGTTTGTTCTTGTAATTAATATAATTAAGCATATTTTGCTGATGTATTAGGGAATCAACACTCTTTTCATGTAAGTTTTTTGCAATACAAACTATTACCTTGTATATTTCAGTCTAATTACAGCATTATAATGCTACTAAGTTACAGACACTGTCAAGGTCCTAGAATGACCTTGTGTATAAAGACTTATATGTATATATTTCATATATTATTATATCATGAAGCCAAGTGGAACCATGGTAATGTCTCGCTTGAAAAAAAAAACAACATTGTATGATTTGAACATATATTTTGGGAGGGTGGATGTGTGTGTGTGTGGAGGGATTTAAAGTCTCTGACATAATTTTAACTGTAAAATATTCGACTCACTTATGATTAATATTTAAAAATTACATGTTAATGGCCATAGTAAGATTTTCACTGATATCAAATAGCCTTTGCCAACAGTATATAACCAGGCTAGGTCACATTTCAATTTTTTTAAAAAGATAATAAAAACATTTTTGTCTTTACACTTTATTGAAGAAAAAAAGCATTCACAGCAAACTTTCAAATATATATTCTAACAGTAACAGTCTGACCCGAAATTCATATTTAACACACAAACTCTATTTATTACAAAGCAAATGAGGTACTTACTTGCTGCAAGTAGACCTGTCCTTGAGAACTATACATGTAAGTGAAGAGCTTTATATTAAAATCCTACATCAATATATCTAATTTGTAATTACAGTTTATAATAATTATTTCAAATCAACCAGAGAGTAAGAGTGCATCCAAGATACCTTTAGAAAACATACCCAAGATGTGAATATAGCTTAATGAAGAATATCTGAAATTAGTCTGGTGACCTGACTCCCAATGACCTGAAATTAAACATAAAAGTATTGGTCTTGCAAGAGAGCTACTTAACAAATGAGCCGCGTCATGACAAAACCAACATATATATAGAAATTTTTGCAAGATTCCAACATACCAAATAAGATGATAATAAATAAATGAAGGCTGTATGAAAAAAGAAAATCTAATCTTTGCCTCAGTGATATTTACCAGAACGAAATCAACCTCAAACTGCAAGTGAGGACAGTTGTAACAACATTCTATAAAACAATAACTTGCCTGACTGCCACCAGCATAAATGCCTGACCAGCTATGCAGAACATTTAGAATATATACTTTTATCAGTTTAATACTTAGTCTAGTAGTTGATAACTAAAATAGTTTTAAATTTATCATATGTGCAACTGACAGCTACAAATCAAAGCTAAGTGAAGTCCATTACAAGAAATAAGCAGGGAATTTGGTTGACTTTCAAAGCATGAGCAAGTCTGATTACCAGAGTGTAATATAAAAAAAAAACAATTAAATGTTTCATTTTACCAATGAGATATGATATATATATCACTCACTGTTACTCACTGTAGAACTTATTTTTCTTCATTAACTGCAATCAGATTAAAAAAAAAGAATTGCATAAATTGTGTGAATATAAAACAAAATTCATTTCAATATCTAATTACTAAGGTGTAAAATGTTTTGATTTTTTTTACAATTCAGTACATATTATTAACTATGATATTAATTATTCTCTTCCCAATGGGTTTAAAATTCTTGTAAGCGAGAGAAAATTATAATTATACTCATATAACTGCCAATAACACAGAAAGGAAAGTTTTACATGAATGAAGATTGTATATATTCAAGATATACCAAAGGACATATTCTTGTGTCTTTGACAGCTAAGAAAAAACTAATGTTCATGATTAAATGCATTCTGTTAAAACATTATTAGTATTTTTAATAAAATATTTTGCTGTATTTAAGCTCAAAACTACAATCATGTATCCTATAGTATGCTTAAAAGAAAATTACAAGAAGAAAACCCCAGATGCACAACTACATAGGCTGACCAAAGTCCTTTACAATTTAATGACTAAGGTCATTATGAATAAGGTCATTTACTTCTTGAGTTACGTAAGTTGAAACACAAGTTGAAAATTGCAACTTTTTATTAAGTCAAGGGTTATAACTCTTAACAAAATTTAATTAATCCACACAAAACCCTAGGTGCACAACTTTACATGCTAATCAATATTGCTATAAAGTTTGTTGATTTTAGCTCAAGCACTTTTAGAGGTACAATCTGAGACACAACAGTTTTTACTGGGTGAAGGGCAATTACTCTACAAATAATTAATAAATCCACAAGCAAACGTACAGGTGCGCAACAACACATGCTAACCAGTTTCATAACTCCATGTCAAATACTTTTTGAGCTACTTGCGATAAAAATTGAAAAATGTTTGCTAAGTCAAGGGTATTATCTCTATCAAAGCTGAATTAATTCAAATGCAAAACTTCCTATGCTGATGAACATTCCTGTAAAGTTTGTTGAATTTACCTCGATGGAGCACTTTAGAGCTACATGTGACACACACAAACCACACACTCATGCAAGGACAGACAGACAAGGGCAAATCTAAATCCCCCACCTTCAAGAGTGGAGGCATGAAAAAACACACTCTTTTACAATTGCTAAATAATAAAAATCACAAACCTGTTCTAATCAAAACATTGTACATGTACATGTATTTATGTGTGCCAAGGTAGAAATATGTGTAACTGGCAAAATTTTACAATTCACATATTATTGAATATTTTCATATTTTCTAGATTAATTTTTGTGACAAATTTAACAAAATGTATATCTATTACTTAATACACATTGATTATACAATATATAAAAAACAGAATAAAATGTTCTAGAACAAAATATTCTAAATATAATTACAGCTTTAGTTATTATAGTTTAGTGAACGGATAGGCACTTTATTAGAAATTTACAAACAAGTCAGTTAATTTACATGTGGGTAAAAAAATAAATACTGTTGTGTTAGTTCTTTATGGCATATTTCTCGAATAAAATATCATGACTTTAATTGGGAAGTTATACCAGTAAGTCACACCGCAATTATGACATAATATTTGATGCAAAGAGCGTTGAACATCTACCATCACAGGTTCTTTACCAGCTGCGCATTTTCCTTAAATTTCAATTAAAACAGTCAAACGTTCCTTTTCTTTCTTTTTATGAATATGCCAAATAGAATTTGCGTTGTAATGAACTCATTATACTAGTTGCTGACTAGCTATATGGGACAATATAGCCTTGCTGACATAAATATAACCCCGCTTAACTCATATTTATCTCATTCTGGCTCAGTTCTCCAGTATATCTGATTTCAGTAACTTGTACACTAATTATATTTACTATTAAATGATATTAATCTCAGTCTTCTGATAAATCTCAATGAATTCAGTATTTTAATATTGAAAAACAAAGCAATTATGGCTACAATCTTTGAACAAAATTTGCTAAAAAGTTCCCTTTAATTTTATTACATCTCTTATATAAAACACATCATTTTACTTCCATGTAACCAACAAATTTAACCTAATATCACTAACTGTCACAAGATGGGTGTACCGATATCACTCACAGAACAAAGTATTCTCATAAGCCAGGACTTAGTTGTTTATCTTTCTTTAGAAAGAAAAATGCATATCTTATTCAATGAATTAATTTGTTTTGACATTTTTAGTTTAATATGGAGAAAATAATTCCACCTTGAGTTTACTTATTTTCTTCTATTATTTAAGTGTAGGTTACATTTAATTGCTGTATTTACATAAAGTGAAAAATACTCATTTTAGTCAATTTCTGTGATAATAAGAAATTTTTCAGATAAATACACTGTAATTATACAACTTCAGTATCACATGGGTTAATATCATTATATACATTGATTAAAGTGCTGCTACATTTACCTCCCTTTAAGTTATTATCTACAAGCATACATGACTGAAATCATTTTTAAAATAACTGTTTTGTTCTGTCCATACTGTATTTCTAATACAGCAAAGGTAGGCATCCATTTATATTAATGTGTTAGCCCAATATCTGTTGTGTTATATTTCGTTGTAAATCTTTAAATCTCAAACTACCTATAACATTTCAATTCATTATTTCACACTTAATCTAACACAACAAAAATTAAATCTTTAAAAACACCAAAAACCTGCAAAACAAAACAGTCACAAGAATTTACTTTCTTGCATAGCAGACTGGCGTTTCCGTGAGTTTTATCCATGCCGGAAATTTCATCTGGCATGGGGGGTGCCAGATGAGTCGCGTGCCAAACAACAACTTCATTTTAGCGCACTTTATGAATGAACCACATTAAAATGACGTCATTTTAAAAGGGAAATATGTGCTTAGGATGATGTCATTTGGCCGTTGTTATTTAAGTTGTAAGGTCATACGCTATTGTAGGAAAATAGTTATGGATGAAATTATTTTAATTTCCATGAACATATATCATATTGATGTAAATCATTTTAAATATGAAATAATATGGCAGAATATGCAAGAAAAAATATCTGATATATGTTTGCGGTTTGGATCGGATTTTGTATGTAATTTTTCTTTATTACATAATTATGAACCAAAGTTAAATCAATTTTCTTGTATCTTGTTCTTCAATACATATATACTTTCATACTAAAGCGGTGATTTAAGTAAGTTATTAGCAGAAAATGGTCTAATGAATTTCAACCTTTACTTCCTTACCTCATTAAATTCAATATTTTTTAGTTTTCTGCTTTATTGTATCTACTGCATAAAAATATTTTATTATTTTGTATAAAGTGTAATAGCAGATAAAAAAAGTGCTATATTAAGGATGTTTTACATGGGCATAAAGAACTTCTTAAAAAAAAAAAAAATTCTAAAATTAAATAATTACAATGACATGAACAAAACAAAAGAAATATAATTATTGCTTTAGTCAGCCACATAAAAACAAAAATATATATGTTATGTTAATTATTCTTAACATTCATTCTTTTTTTTTAATTACTCACATGTTATTTTCTTTATTTCCTGAAATTACTTAATATACTTTAAAAGATTCAATAATTATTTCCCTTTATGATTTGCTGAAAAGTGAAGAAAATAATGGAAATATGCAACAAACAATAAAAACATATCATTTTTCCAAATGAATGTTAAGTTTAAGTTAACATCTTTAAAAACAGACTTTAACATGAAACAAGAGGGCCATGATGGCCCTGAGGTCGCTCACCTGTATATAGGCCCCCTCCGGAGTGGGGCCAGTTTAAACCCAAAGGCTTTTATTTGAACAAACTTGGAAGACACCCATTAGAAGAATTATTTCATGATGTTAAGTTTTTACTACACACATATAATGAAAAACAATGATCTCCCCCCCTGGCAGGGCCAATTTAACCCCAAGGGCTTTTATTTGAACAAACTTGGTAGACACCCATAACAAGATGTTTCATGCTAAACATCTAAGCTCTAGCTCATTGGGTTTTTTAAAAGAAGATTTTTTAACTTTTTACTGTACACATATCGGGGCCAATTTTGACCCCAGGGCTTTAATTTGAACAAACTTTGTAGACACTTACTAGAAGATGTTTCATGCTTAATATTTAAACTCCAGGTATTTGGGTTTTTTCAAAGAAGATTTTTAAGTTTTTGCTATACACATATAAGGAAAATCAATGATCCCCTGGGGCGGGGCCAATTTTGACCCAAGGGCTTTTATTTGAACAAACTTGGTAGACACCCATTAGAACATGTTTCATGCTAAATATCTTAGCTCTAGCTCTTTGAGTTCTTTAAAAGAAGATTTTTTAAGTTTTTACTATATGCATATAGGGAAAATCAATGACCCCTGGGGCGGGGCCAATTTTGACCCCAGGGCTTTTATTTGAACAAACTTGGTAGACACTCATTAGAAGATGTTTCATGTTAAATATCTTAGCTCTAGCTCTTTGGGTTCTTTAAAAGAAGATTTTTTAAGTTTTTACTATATGCATATAGGTAAAATCAATGACCCCCTGGGGCGGGGCAAATTTTGACCCCAGGGCTTTTATTTGAACAAACTTGGTAGACACTCACTAGAAGATGTTTCATGCCAAATATCTAAGCTCTACCTCTTTGGTTTTTTAAAAGAAGATATTTAAAGTTTTTTCTTTCGGTTGCCCTGGCAACCAGAGTTCTGCATGAAATTAAATTCTTTGAACAATATTTAAAGGTGACCACCAAAGGAACATTCCTGTGAAGTTTGGATGAAATTGGCTTTGTGGTTTATGAGGAGATGTCATTTAAAGTAAAAGTTTATGGACGGACGGACGCCGGATGGACGCCAGACGAAAAGCGATCACAAAAGCTCACCCTGTCATTTTGTGACAGGTGAGCTAACAAAAAATAATAACATTTTAACTCTTTAAGTAGGTTAGTGTTTGTAAGTCAGCATTAATGAAATTAGATCTATCTGGCCAACACTGGTCAGTTTCAATAAACTGGACAAACACTTGCCTACTAAGTGGTTGAAATCATGTTTTGACTATTGATTCACTGATTTAATGGGTTAGTAACAAGTTGTTACAGATTAAATAAATGAAATGTTCCACGGAATTTGAAAAACGGAACAATAAATTATATCATTTGACAAAATAAAATTTCAACCACTTTAGCACTTACTAAATAGCATATTAGAATAACAACAGTTTTAATAGTTCAGAGCCAAGCTTAAATTCAATTTAATATATTTACAATATATTGTATTCAGGGATTTCATTATCTTTGAAAAAACTCAGGGTCACTCCAAATATATAAGTACCTGCCAGAAACAGTGGCCCATGACATGCTGCAGGGAAATTCATCCAGCTACCCAGGGTCATAATGATCATACATACCATATCCCCCACCATGGGACTAAAACCCCTGATTTTCATCCTTGTCTCCCAATCTCCCATCATGGGATCGAAATCCACCGATTTTCAAAAATTCAACCAACAAAAAATTAAAGCATCATATTTACCAATAAACATTATTAAATAGACTTAAACAACTTTTACAACTATACATGCCTGAAGTAATATCTACACCTTAAAACTATGTAAGCATAGTTTTAAGATTACGACTGGTTTGCTCTTGTTTAAAAATCCCCCTACTTTTGGTCCAAATGCCCTGCTTTTTAAAGCCAATTTCCCCTTTTCGGGTGTCTGGAAATATGGCATGTATGCAATGATCCTCCTGTGTATTGAATTTAAGTTTGACTGAAAATTATATCAAATCAATTCATTTAAATGATTAAAACAATATCGCTTTTTAAAATATGTAACAAAATAATTCATAGTTAAATAAAATTCCAATCCAAGTACAAAGTCCATGATGGATTGTTTCTCCTCCAAACACTTTTGTCTGTAACAAACAACAGACAACTGTCTGTGGATGTGTATTATCACACACAGAATCTTTTCCGAGAAAAGCTCTAGTTAGGATTAAGAAAAAGAAATTTGAATATGACAGAAAGTAAAAGCCTCTTCAATCACATCACATTGCTTGATTTTACTGAAACATAATCTATGGGTACTTTTTATACTGTACAAAAATGGTTTGTTTAACAATGATTTTGCTGTTTTTCAGTATTTTTTTTTGGCTTTAAATTGAATAAAAAAAATCAGAAAACATTCTTTGTTATGTCATATCAAATTACTTAAAATCCCTCCCAGCAATGCTATATAGCTATATAAGTTCAGGCTTTATAACATTTAAGTGAAAACAATTCACACTCTCATTTAGTGTAAATCATTTTCTTCAGATTCCTTTCCCTTAATCCCATTTAAACTGCTAATTACAGGCCTTCATTTTTTAAATCAGTTATCTGTTATAGACAAAATGTGTTTGAGGGTGCCATGGTTAGGGACTGTTGGAAGCTATCCCTATCACCTTTAGATAACATCCACAATGACTTCTATCCATGGAAAGTCCTTCAAGTTCAATAATGTGATGACTCCCATCATTAGGACAGCCTAGACAAAGTAAATAAAAGAATCTGTAAAAGATAATATGATATGAGGTTATTATACATTGTTGAGTACAATACTGGATGAGAACACAGTTTTCAAACCTATAATGCACAAGGCACAATATTAGTCAGGTATAGGTTTTATGCTGTGTTTGAGTCCAATAGAATCAGAATGGTTCTTAAAACATTGTATAATGACCTCTTTATTTCACACCACTATTTTTTTGCATTTTGACAGAACTTTGATACTTCAAGTACAATAATGACATGATATGGGTTTTTGAACTCTGAAATGAAAACAAGGCCAATGGACAATGATATGCATTTGGAATCTGAAAATGAAAAGGAGGCTAAATTGGTTAAGATAGGCTTCAATAATGTTTTCAGTTGGAACATTACAGGGTGCCAACGCTGAGAGTTCATTAGTTATATTCCATACTTTGTTTGTTTGATTGGGTTTACGTCACACCGACACAGTATAGGTCATATGGCGATGTTCCAGCTTTACTGGTGGAGGATGACCTCAGGTGCCCTTCTGTGCATTATTTCAGGCACGAACAGGCACCTTGGTAGAACCACCGACATTCCGTAAGCTAGCTGAGGTTTGAAGTTAACGGCTTTAACCACTCGGCCACGGACACCCCTATATTTGATAGTGTGAAATATAACATATATGCAGGTAAGCATTTTTAAAAGATTTAGAAATTCATCTTAACAACTATGCTAATACTACTACATCATAATGGCACAATAAGATAATATAAATATAGCTAGAGATTTTTTAAATCACAAAACAATTAAAAAAAAAAGAAGATAAGGTTGTACCATAATCTGTCAACTTAGCAGTCAATTTGTATTGACCATTTTCTGTTGCCATGGTTACATGAGATGGTCCAAGATCATGCGATGTGCTTGGATCATGTGATGGCTCAGGGTCATGTGATGGTCCAGGGTCATGTGATGGTCCAGGGTCATGTGATGCTCCAGGGTCATGTGATGCATCAGGAACATCATCCTGCCTCTGAAGTTTGATTAACAAAAGTTATATCAGAACTTGCAGGTGTAATTTTGTTTTCTTTAGACCTGTCCTGTTTTTAAATAATAAATTACCATGGACAATTAGACAGCTAGTAGTATAGAGACTGAAAACATGTGCAGTTTGACTTGGCTTTATACTTAAGGCAGATGCCTGTCATTATTTCTTCAGATATTCAGAATGTCAGCAGGGCGGCCTGTAATAACAATTATCAACTTACTTTCTTTTTATACCTTTGCTTGCTAAATATTAAACTCAATTCTGCTTTTTTTGAATTTACATTTGACTTCACACACTAATTAATACTCTTTAAAGTTGTCATGATTGAACTATTTTTTCAAAAGGTACTTAATTGACAACTGTTTCATTTGCATACACTGTATAATAGAACCACAATGATTGTTGTGAACTGGTCTGTTTGTTATCATAACATAATTGCTTTAGCCCGATTTTGATGAAAGCTTTGATTTATATTAAAACCACTTTTGAGTCCACCTATTTCTGGCACTAACCAGTACTGCCTGGTTTTGACCCCTATTGGGCTACTACCCATGATTCTGAAACTGATACACAAAACGACCTCTCCACTTTGGTCTACATCTTGTTCCAATCCATGAATAGCAGTTAATAAAGTTGTCTAACTTAATAATGTAGGTGGTAATTTGATGTATCATAGTATTTAGTGGGTATTGCTTAAATATAAAGGCAGGTTATACAGTAACTGTGAGAACATCATCTTTTTGCCTCATATTTCTTTGGAAAGTACAGTTTGTTTTGATTTGATTTAAAAATTGTAGCAAAACAAGTAAAATTTAAACACAATTCTTATAAATGTATTGCCTGAGTTGATGATGCTTAAAACATTGTTTGCTACAACAGATGACATAATTAAGGCTTTAAGCATAAAATCCTTTATTGCTTGAAAAGAAAGATAAAACATACTTCTTCCATATACTTGGCAAGATCGACTGCAGAGTAGTCATCACTTCCGCCTGCAACATGATCAAAAAGTCAAAATTAATATTGCTATGGAACTCAGAAGTAAAGCAAACATTTAAATGAGAAGAATACAATCATAAACCTTTAAACTTTTATTAGTCAGTCGACATATTGTGCTGGTTATTGACCAATCAAATGCATGCCTGATCAATCAATTACATGAAATCTGAGTTAAGATATAGAAAATATCTTTATACATGTATTATAATCTTGGACCATGCATAGTAAACTTAAACTGACTATAGTAGTGAGAGTGAAAATGGAAGCCTGTTATTTCCTCCAGCATCCCTAAGGGGATTGGAGGTTGAGGTCACAAAATGACTTATATACATTTAATATGAAAGATGATAATAATATTTTTCTATCCTTGATTCTCCTTACCATGCTCTCTTTGAAATTTTCCTTCTGCCCAACTAACCCTTCTGTCTTGATATCCCATGTCTATACAGCTCTGCCGAGCTACTAGTTTTTTGACCTGGAAAAAATTAATGAGCAGATTTAATATGATTAAAAAGATTTATATAAAATAATAAGTAAAGCAGGTGAGGAACACACGTACAACACCTTTTACAACAGATTTATATAAAGTGTAGAACTCCATATTTCTGAAAATAGGTTTACATTTTCCCATCAAAAAATTGAACCTGAACATAAAGCCCTTATATATTTTTCTAACAGGGAAAATACAATTTCTTTAGAAATAAGTGTATATCCTAGCTTTTACTTATTGTTAGTAATTTGACACCACAAATAAGACCATAAATTTATGTCCAGTTTTTTAAATTTTATGTCAAGCTTTTTTGTATAGACAGTAGTTATGACATTATATGATGGATGTCATGTAACAATGCCAGCATTCTCTGTATAGCAGTATGTTAGAACATGTAAGATGCTGAATGATGCACATGCTGATTGTTAACAAATTTCAAATCTCATCCAAATAATGTTTCATTTTCTTTCCATGTGCAAATATTAGATCATTTAGTAAGCAACAATAAGTGTTAACCACCATGTCAAAATTTTGAGATTTATTTTCATGCATACATAAGTATTTGTTATATTAAAATCATTAAAGTATCAAATTTAACTATATATGATCAATAAAATCATTGAGTAAAACAAACATTGTAGATATATTTTCACCACAGGCAAAAGTATCGGACCTGGGAAGTTAAAATATGACCAGATTGATAAAAAAAACCTGTGTTCATCTTAAAAGTGTCAAAAAAAAAAAAAAAAAAAATGTAAATAATGACCCCCTTTAAAATATACTATAAGTTAAGCCCTTTTGAACACAGGTTTTTTTTATCAATCTGGTCATATTTTTTCTTCCCAGGTCCGATACTTTTGCCTGTGCATTTCAGTGTTTATCTATCTATAGTGGAAAGTGAAATTATATTTTGATAATTTCACTGTGAAATATTTAATGAAAAATAAAATATAATTTTCACAGTAGCTGAACTTTATCTGAATGTGGATGAAAAGAATATAACTTACATAATAAATAAGACTTAGTGAAATACCGTCAGAATTACAAACATTCATGAGTAAAATATGCTTGATTATGAAAAGCTTGTGAATATCTGCACATATCATTATAAAAACGTAATGTACATGTAATATGTAAAATTTTTACAGATTTATTTTTCAAAAAAGACGATCTGAGGTCATGACTTGATGACATCATGGATGAGAGTGCATGTTTTTTTTACACATCAAAAACAACAAGAGCTGTCGGTAGGACAGCAACGCTCGACTATTCTTAGTGCTTGATAGTAAAAAAAATGCTTGATACAGATACCTCCTCCTGTTTACAGGTTGGGGTAATGATGGTGAACAAGTGTGCAAAGTTTCAAAGCCATATGTCAATGGACTTTGAAAATATTTGAACTATTACAAAAACTTTAACGTAAATTCTAAGTTGAAAAAGGGGCATAATTCTGTCAAAATGCTTGATACAGTTACCTCCTCCTGTTTACAGGTTGGGGTAATGATGGTGAACAAGTGTGCAAAGTTTCAAAGCCATATGTCAATGGACTTTGAAAATATTTGAACTATTACTAAAACTTTAACGTAAATTCTAAGTCGAAAAAGGGGCATAATTCTGACAAAATGCTTGATAGAGTTACCTCCTCCTGTCTATAGGTTGGGGTAATGATGGTGAACAAGTGTGCAAAGTTTCAAAGCCATATGTCAATGGACTTTGAAAATATTAAAACTATTACAAAAACTTTAACATAAGTGGTTACGCCGACGCAGACGCTGACGCCGACGCTCGGGTGACTACAATAACTCTACTTATTCTTATCGAATAGTCGAGCTAAAAATCAGTAAAATGACTTAATACCCCTAAAAAAAGCATGAAATAAATAGAAAATTTATTTGTTTTGTATGCAAGGTCAACTTAATTTCACTCATGAACACCAGCTTTTATATTTTCACTCAAGGCGACACCACTCATTAAAACATTACAGAAAAATATTTATTTTGATCTAATATATGAAAACAATCAAACACCTTCTATATATCAAGCAAAAGAAAATCATACACCTAGCTGAGAAAAGAAACTTAAAATTATTTTGTTCTGTAATGCAGCACATAATATCAATAATAGGTGCAAATTGTGTGCACATATCAAAGAATAACGCATAAAAGCATCAGTTAATAATTTAGAAGCACATTTATATGCTTATTTAGGGGGTTCTACAGTAAGTATTACAATAAGCATTTTTTTTCCAACATTATTAATCTGATCAATTTTTTATCTATCATCTATTTTATTTTTATGTAATTATTATTAAATAGAGAATCTGCATCTTATTTATTCCAGTATCTCATTTTTTCTTTTCTTTTATTGATTAAACATATGAATATTTTAACAATTTTTAAGAGAAGATCATTGTAAAGATCAAAACTTGTAGACTTTAATAAATAATTTTAACCTATTAGGTGGTGACGTGTGGTTTCTCTTAGTCCACCTCTTCCTCTAGTTTAATTTTTAAGAGAAACAAAAATTATACAATACATATACCTTTAAGTTCATATGCATAGTAATATATTATTTTGTCAAACAGTAAGTAATGAAATACAGAATTAAAAGTTGAATAAAAATTGATGCATTTTCCACCAGGTTACAAACCCACAAGCCAAATTCATTTAAGAATTCATAAAATATAATGCTTATAACTTGGTTATAATTTGGTTAATCACTTGCAGTGTTCCTATGTTTACCTGAGTTAATCTTTAAATTTTAATGGACAATGCCTATATTTTTAGAACTGACAAAAGTTGTTTTTACAAACATGTCTGCAAATTCAACCCCATCCTCCCTGTCCCAATCACACATAAAAACTCAACCAAATTAACCACATTAAAACAAAGGGTGATGGGGCCCTGACAGCCTAGATAAAACAAAATTGATGATTTACATGTAAACTGGTTTTCAAATCATGAGAGAATGTACAGTTTGACATTGAAAATAGCAATGCTGATATAAATACCAACAAGGGAGTTATAGTAGCTATTCATTGCGTGTACAAAAGTATTTTTAACATTAACATGTCAAAACATGTGCAAGGGTCTTCATTTGTGTGTGTTTGAATGATT
Organism: Ruditapes philippinarum; assembly: GCF_026571515.1. Classification (NCBI taxonomy): domain Eukaryota; kingdom Metazoa; phylum Mollusca; class Bivalvia; order Venerida; family Veneridae; genus Ruditapes; species Ruditapes philippinarum. The sequence goes on along the minus strand of NW_026866139.1, from coordinate 234,457 downwards.
TTCTTTCAAAGTTTCTTTCAAATGTTTTATTTTCATCAAAGAAATAGACTGACACTGCATGAAAAAGGTTTTTTCATCAGCTGTTACTAATTATCAGATCATGTACTATTAAATATTAACCATTAAAATAGATAGCAATATACAAATATGACTGTGAGTAAATGGCATCAAAGAGAAATTAAAATTAAAATTGCTAAAGATACCTAAAATAGCACATAATATTAAAGCAATAGTACAAATTCTGTGTAATTTTGCATTAATAATTAGCTTACAAAAAGCAAAGCACTGCACTTAATGTGCTTGTGGACAATTTAGGATAATGTTTCATAATCTCTTCTTTATTGTGAAGAAAAAAAAAGAGAAGAAAACTTTCACCTGACATCTGAGTTAAACGCTGGCATATAAAAAAAACATAGAATCTATACATAGCAAATTTCAAGTCAGAACAAATAATTTTACAGATAATTTTCAAATGTTTTCACCTTTAAAAATATTTTTCAGTTCAATGAAATTAAACACTAAATACCAAAGTCACAACCTATAGAAAATTTATATATATTGTGACAAGTGTCTATTCAAAATATTGTAAGCTTATATTATATTGCTGTTAGCAAACAAAATAAACAAATCTTTATACAAATCAACATTTTTGAAAGCAATCACTAGAAAAAGTTATTCTGATATGCAGCAAAGCAATTTACTAAAATCAAAAGCTGAACTATATCAACAACAAACAAAAATAATTTCTAGTTAAACGCAGAAGAATAAGTAACCTGTGTACGAAATTTTCTGCACGGAAATGGGGCGGAATTCAAAGGCAGATTCCGCCCAGAAATTTAAATTCTCCCCGAATATACAAGTGTTAAACCATTTGCTTTTGGCACGGATTCCGGCCGGATTCCAGGCGGAAATGGAACGGATTCTGGGCGGAATTGGGACGAAATATGCAAATGAGTTGGGGCGGAATTTTGAAGCGTAATCTTGGGGCGGAATTTTGAAGCGGAATCTTGGGGCGGAACCTTGGGGCGGAATTTCGGAGCGGAATTGTCAAACAAGATTCTGGGCGGAATTCTGGGACAGAATTTTATGAGTTATAACATGATCACATATTTTGGGGTAAAATTATCAATAATGTATCACATTAAATTTTCTTTCACAAAATTTAATATAAAAAATATCATATCCTTTAGTTCAAATACAGAATAGAATACCCTACATTCACTATAACACAAACAGTTTTTTTCTAGCTGCAGGTTTTTGGAATCTAAGAATCCAACACTTATTTTTTTTTGCAATTATTTTGCTGGAAGTGTTTCAATCATAAATTTGTTTCAAATGTTTCTGATTATTTAAATTACTATTTCTTTAATCCATGTCTGTTTTAAGTCCACTGCCTGTGTTTCCTAGAACTTCTTGTGGTTGTGCTCACCTTTAATAATAAAATTCATAATTAATTAAACAAATATTTTGTAATGAATTATGTTTTATTGCATAATTATATGCAGTTATATTTTATATTTTTTAATGATATAAATATTATGTTTCAACAGTATTAAATATTAACTATGCTTATAAAGCATATTCAAAAATACTAAAGCAACACAGAATCAGTTATTCAAGTGTACATTAGTGTTTAAGAATTGCTCTGTATAAGAATTAACTGACTGCTTTATTTGTGACACTATTTATTACTGGTTATGTATTTTTTAAGGAAAGATGTTGAATAGTTAAGAATATACCTTTTCAGGATTAATACTGCACATCATTATTAAACACCTGGCATCTCACAGTCAGCACTTAAGACGTTAAGTCCCTGAGAAGCCTGCAAATTATGAGTGTAAAATGTAATTTTAGATTGTTCCATAGGAAAGACAACACAAACATGTAAAATAATAAATGATTATGATGACCCTGTTCAACTGTACAAATTACACTGCTGATTGTACCATTTAGTCCTATTTAATCAAATTTATTTAATTTGTTTAATTTCCAGGAAATGAAAAAGATATACTTACATGCTATTTATACAATATAGATCTACACAATCATTATATTAACAAAAAAATCATTGAATAATTTTTAACTTGCAAATAATACATGTATTAAAGATTTAAAACAATAATCAGAAAAAAACAAATGTATGAAGTTGAAAATATTTAAACAACAATGACCTCTTGTTACAAATTTTAGTTGGCTACTTAGTATTGATAGTTTTCATATAAAATTAATGTAACTAAAGGTTTATAATTACCTGATTATGTTATACATCTCCTTGTCCCATGTTATCATACCAATTACTTTAACACTTTGAGATCTTAAACAAAACTTTACTCCAAAATTGTTAAAATATCAAGTACATCCTCTGTAATTTGCACTCTTTTTGCTGACCCAGATATCTTAGAATTCAAAATTCACAACAGTTTACTGTATAATGGACCGGTCCATCATTATGTAAAACAGGGTTAATTTACTCATCATCTTAACTTTCATTCATTGAATGTAAAAGAAAAATCAAATAACAAATAGATATATATAAATTTTAAAAAACAATTACAAATTTTTGTACAAAAAAATTGCAATATGTCCTAGACAAATTCTACATATGCAATTTATAATGTTATCTCTCCCCAAAATAATTACATGGAACAGCCTGATCTGTTGGAATGACCAGTCATGCATAGATGATGGGGAAACTGCTGGTCAGTAGAGTTTTATCAGAGCTATGATCTGTGTAGTATATCAAAGTGCTGCAGCACTGAATGCGACGGACATGCAACCGGAGAGACATTAAGGCTTCTTTTAGAAAAAAAAAACAAAACAAAAACAAAACACAAAATATATAACAGAGAAAATTTGTTCCATACAAGTTCGAGATTTGTAGAGCAATATATTTTGTGTCTTAAATTGATATAATTCAGATTTTCTACTTTCAAGCACTTAAATACAGAATGAAATTTATGCCTAAAAACTCTGGTCAAACTTGTAAATCAGTGTCCTTATCGATTTATTCTAAGAAATGATATGTAAATATATATAGAAAAAAAAACTATCAACGAAATATTTCTAGAATAAATCCAGGCAAATAAACTTCAAACATAATACATTATACATTTGAGAATGCTATTTAGAATTGCTTCGTGTTATATCATAGTGGGCATACAGACAATAAAATTTAAGTCATTTGTATTTTTATTTCTCTTGGATACATGGATATGTCTCATTAAAAAAAAAATTGGTTAAAATCATCAGCAATTAATAGTGTATTTCTTAGATTTTTTTTATTTACAAGGTAAAGATGTAGAGACCAGAGCACATCGTTTTTATTTTAATTTAAATGTCACTTAAGCACTACAGTGTTTAGTTGTCCTTTTCAACTTCACACTAAATTCCATTTTCAACTTGTTTGCTTCTTACATTTGTATAGCATTTCTAAAAGTATTGCATTACAATCCGCTGGTTTATTAATTATATGTTTAATGTGTACTTCCTGATCGCCTGTCCAAAAATCAGAACAGGTGAAGCAGAATCTATTTTTAGAATAGCGAAGGTTAACTCATATCATGACCTAGTAAAATATGTAAACAAACCACAAGAATCGGAAGTAGAACTGATATTAAAACTTCCTTACCATGAAAGACTACATGGCGGTAAAGTGTCTTACATGCATTCTCAAAAATAGATATTAATACTAGCCATTGTACTGTATCTAATATATTAATAACTGCTGAATATTCAGCTAAACCCACGGTATGAGTCACGAAAATAGTTCTTCTTTTATTAATGCGCGAGTTATCCTAGAGTCACGAAAAACTTTTGATTGGTTAATAATAATGTTTTGTATAATGTAGAAATATTTATTTCCTACTAATATTGTCTTGGAACTCAGAAGTTACACCTTTATTGTAGTATAATTTGCTGTCCTACTTTTTCGACAGCGGTAAATCGTTTCAGCAGTAATTTGCATATTGCGCAATAATACTACGGGACTACAACGTTTTTATCAATAATATACGTTCATATTTTAACTTGGATAACTTAATTTGGAATTGAAAAGGCTAAATATGGAAGACATTAAGATATCCAGACAAAGTATGGGAGTTTTGAAGGATCAAATTCATGTACTATTTCTTGGGCTGTTAATTGGTTTAGGACACATTGCGCGAGTGTAGCCAACGAAATCCCATGTGTAGATGACTTAGCTCTGAACGCGCCTGAGGGCGCGTCCGTCGCAAAAATCTGGGTGAATATAATCTCAGTGAATATACATTGTAGTATTTATTTACATACGGTAAATAAAAGCAATTATTGGGCATATTGGTTGATCAATTTTATATAGATTAAAAGGGCATAATATATGAGATTATTTCATGCACTGTTTTGTTTTTGTTTATTTTTTTTTTATAACAAAATCATGAATTCTTAGAATTTAATTTAAAATGGCAAGCACACTTATAATCTTGTCCCGGTGTGACTGCCCTTAGAAAATATTCTATAGTATATTCAAATTTAAAAAGCATTCTTATTTTAATGTTGCTTTCAGATGATGTCCTTAAATCATATTTAAAAAATTCATAATACAGTAAATGTATTTTAATACAAGCTGTATGAAAAATCTTTCTATTGTAAACTTATTCATTTTGGAGGTGAATGTTTTCAAGTTCTACACTAAGATTATTACAGTTGTTTTTCAGTACAAAAAATAAAAATTAGTCTGACAATATATTTATCTAAAAAGAAGGCCTATTTTAATGTCTAAAAAAAAATATATATATTAATTCTAAAAAATACACCTGTAATTATTGGTTCAGCAAAAAAAAATAAGTACAGTAGTAAAATTTCAATGTCTGCAAGTGCAAAAACAAGAGTACAATTATGATTTGGACATCTTATATGTGAAATTCTGTTCAAGAAAAATGTTTTAAGTATAGAATTCCGCCCATAGTGAAGACTATTCCTACCCAAAAAAATTTCAAAGTTGAAAATTCTGTCCAAGATGAAATGTTTAAGTATGAATTCTGCTCAAAATAAAATTCCAGCCGGAATTTTTCTAGTTTTCCGCCCAGAAAAGTGAACAAAATATTTTTCTTGTGAGACAGAATGGCACGGATTTTGCGTTTCCGTCCCTAGTCCGCCCAGAAATCACTGATTCCGTGCCAATTCCGTGCCAATTCCGTGCCAATTCTGCCCAGAATCCGTGCCAAAATTTCGTACAGGAATAGAGGATATGAATGAGTCAGTGTAAGTTCAATACTGAGTTTATTGAATGAGTTGAATAAAGTTATATTATGCGAGCCTTTGGCTAGCATAATATTATTTTAGTCAACGAGTTCAATAAATTTAGTATTGAAAAGTTACACAAATACAATACTATTTATCACATATCCAAATTAGTGTTTAAAGTATAAAAGAAACATTTTTTTAATGACGCGCCTAAAGTGTTACACTAACATTAAAGCTGCTGTCTCACTTACTCCTGGCAGAGCCCAGGACCATCCCGGTAAGTTACCGGATGATCCGGGATGAAATCATTGTTGCGGCTACACTAACCCTGGCAGCACTACGGTAATTCCAAACTAACCACCCAGGATGCGCTCCGGATCTTCCAGGCAGAGCCCAGGTGAAGCTACAGTTCATGCCAGTGCTTCCCCGGTTGTCCCCGGATGATGCTGGAAGAGCCCCGGTTGACCCAGGCAGAGCCCCGGTCAATCCAGGCAGAGCCCCGGCAGAGCCCAGGACAATACAGGTAGAGCCCTGGTAGAACCCCGAATGCCAGATGTTCCCGGACGTTGCCGGCCGAGTTAAGGATGTACCCCAGTTATTCCCGGTTGTACCCCGGTCGTTTCCAGATCACCCTGGACATCTACCGGGGCTCTGCTGGGATGTATGTCAGTGAGACTGTAGCTTTAGTGAGTCTTTACAATGCAAATGACGTCACATCAAAATATATACACAGCCATGCAATACCGTTTTTACAGAGTGGCAAAATCGGCACTGGTATGTGATAAATTATATTAGGTGACCTATAATAGATCTCTACCATATTCAAGTTGATCTTGGAAGTTTGTAAAAATTTTGATAATTTTCTATAATCACTTCCTACCTATTAGGGGCTCCACTGGATTATTTGACATGGCAGGACTGGACATAGTTTTCAAGATTAATTTCAATTTGATGTATGTCATAATACACCGATAACTTGTGTGCAAAATTTCAGATCATTTGCTCACTCCATTTCTCCAGAATAATTATTCTAATTGTGAACAAGAGTGCTCAACTATTCTCAGTGCTTGAGAGTAACATTAGTTAAGAAAGGGCCATAGTTCTGTCAAAAGTCATGTTAGACTTATAAGCCTTAGAATAAGTGATCTCCTATTATTCTGTGAAGTTTCACCCCATTTCCTTCAGATGTTTTGGAAATAAAAACTTGCACGCAAGAATTTGAGGAGGAAGCTGACACCTGATGGTGACCACAACAGCGCTCCCTATAATTCTTCAAATAGAATAGCTAAATGTCTAGCTAATTTAGTTTATACAAATTTATTTTAGTTGGATTGTGTTGGAAGCTATAAGCTTATTGAAACACTCTCGGATCAGTTCCTGGAACCAACCATTACTAAGCAATGAATGTACAACCATTACTAAGCAATGAATGTAAAGTTTCTTGCTCAAGGAAACAACGGCTTGCCCCTGACAGGGTTTGGACCTACGGGGTCAGCAATACTTAGATTACTAGTCCGAAGGGTTAACCACTGGGCCATGCCGCCAAATTTAGCTCTTCTATTTGAAGAAAATTAAAAAGCATTGCAAAGCTTTTCACTCAAATCAAGCTAGAATAGCACAAAGTTATTTTCAACTTGTTTAGGAGTATATTTCTTTATTTATACAGATTATATTTTGACCATCATTCTGTTTTACGTGCCTCAGCTGATCTATGTAAATACTTCAAATTTAATGCTTTTAGGTCTTTGCACCTCAGTGGAGTCCCTTTAATCATGTCAGCTCATAACTACAGATATCTTGTACAGAGGAATGACACTTGAAGTGCTACCACTAAAAAGCCTTTTATATAAATGGTCCAGAATGAAAAAGAAATACCAACTGTTATGTTATAAGTTTATAACATAACAGAATTACCGTATACTGAGTTTTCTCCTTAACTTTCTGATCAATGAATGATAAAGTTTCAAGCCCTAAATCTTATCTGTAGAAATACTGCTGTTGTTTCAAATACTTTTTTCTGATTAATAAGTATGACAGAGAAATTTAAACATTTTTTTTAATTTCTGCTTACCGGTATTTTAATGTGTCCATAGTTTTCACATTACAACATTTAATTTCTAACTAAATTTTTTTGGATACATAAAAATTACCTTGGTTCATCAGAGTTTGATAATTGATATCAACAACAGAATCCTGTCAGTTGATGGTATATGTAACAAACAAGATTGTTTTGAAACTTTTCATTGCAAAACCAACCATTTGAATATATACTGACGCATTGGTGCTTACAGTCTAATTTTCTTCCTTTTTTATTTTCTTCATGAGCGATCTATTTGATAATATAACATAACTTGATAAATTGTTATAACAATGATAAATTACACAATAAAGATGATAAGACAATATAACATAATTTGATAAATTGATACCACAATTTAACATAAATTGATAAATTAATTCAACAATGTAACATGAAGTTGATAGACAATGTAATGCAATTTGATACATTGATAGGACAATGTAACATAATTTCATAAATTGATAGGGCAATATAACATAATTTGATAAATTGATTGGGCAATGTAACATAATTTGATAAATTGATAGGACAATGTAACATAATTTGATAAATTGATAGGACAATGTAACATAATTTGATAAATTGATAGGACAATGTAACATAATTTGATATATTGATAGGACAATGTAACATAATTTGATATATTGATAGGGCAATGTAACATAATTTGATATATTGATAGGGCAATGTAACAAAATTTGATAAATTGATATGACAATGTAACATAACAAGTTGATATAACAATATAACATAATTTGATAAATTGATATGACAATATAACATAATTTGATAAATTGATTGGACAATGTAACATAACATTACAAAGTTGATATGACAATGTTACATAATTTGATAAATTGATATGACAATGTAACATAACATAACAAAGTTGATGTTACAATGTAACATACCATGATAAAGTTAATATGACAATGTACAAAAATAATTTGATAAATTGATATGACAAAATAATGTAACTAGCTAAATAGATATGACCTTAACTTATTACAATTACAATTAACCATGGCCAATGACTTCTGAAAATGGGATAAGCTCATCAAGGTGTATCCACATAATATTGTTTTTGGTATTCAAGTTAATGACCAGACATGAAAACATATTACCTAAAAGGGTAAACCAATGTTGACACAGCAGCCGCCCTAAGTGAGGCATGACAAAACATGTAGCTACATTTTTCAGTGAAAAGTGCAGCTTAAAATGACCCTCATAAATTAAAACATATTAACTAAATGACAAAGTCATTGACAAACAATCTTTCCCTCTAAATCAATCTGGCAATGCAACATTTCTTAACAAATCTATATGACATGTAACATAAATATGAGCTGCAGTTAAATGAAAGTGTATCATGAATGAAAATGTTCCAAAATGTTACATAATGACTGTTACATTGTTAGTAAAATAAAATATCTGTTCATGCAAAAATTTCAATAACTCATCCAAACTCATAAATTTCACTTCACCAACTAATTATCACATGATTAAACCAAGGACTAAAAATAAACTACAATAAAAAGAGATATATTTGAAATTATATGAGTCAATTGAATTATTTATACAAGCTTATAATGTTACTTCATTATAGTAATAAGAATCATGGTGAATGTAAGCAATGTGTTAAAAACTAACCTTAGCTTTTTGATCTTCCTCATTTTGCACTCCTGTTGAGAGACTGTAATCTGGTTCCATACAATTGGATTCATCCCCACCATCTTGTCTACCCTCTGTTTCTCTGCACTGACTTGTTTCTTGTATACTACATCTCACAGCAAGTCCTACTTCCTCTGTCCTTTCAAGAGTGCCTCCCATCAGGTTTTTCATTGTTGTGTCAGATTCAATTTTTTTAGCTCTAATGCCATTATCTCTGTCATCAGCAGGACCATCACCAGCAGCAGTGGTAGAAGCAGCATTACAACCTTCTAAGGCCATGTGCCTTCTTTTTCTAATTCCAGAGCTATCAGACCGCTGGGTAGTATTTTCAGGTTCTGGATCTGTCTCATGATCATTCTGGGTTTCATTTTGAGACAAGCCTTTACCTAAAGGAATTGATTTATTTTCAGGACTAACAGTTGCATCTACATCAGGTTGCTCTATCTCCTCTTGATCAGTTTCGTTTTCATTCCCTTCCATCATTGAACTATAAGATACACCTTCATTTCCTACAGCATCATCATCTTCAATTTGCTGTCTAAAATCTCTACTGTCCGCAAAACCTTCATTGTCCCTCAGAACCTTGTTGTCCCCAAAATCTCCATTGTCCCTCAGAACCTCTTTGTCAGTAATGCCTTCATTATCCCTCAGAACCTCGTTGTCCCCAAAATCTTCATTGTCCCTTAGAACCTCGTTGTCAGTAATACCTTCATTATCCCTCGGAACCTCGTTGTCCCCAAACTCTTCATTGTCCCTCAGAACCTTGTTGTCCCCAAAATCTTCATTGTCCCTTAGAACCTCGTTGTCAGTAATACCTTCATTATCCCTCGGAACCTCGTTGTCCCCAAACTCTTCATTGTCCCTCAGAACCTTGTTGTCAGTAATACCTTCATTATCCCTCGGAACCTCGTTGTCCCCAAACTCTTCATTGTCCCTCAGAACCTCGTTGTCCCCAAAATCTTCATTGTCCCTTAGAACCTCGTTGTCAGTAATACCTTCATTATCCCTCGGAACCTCGTTGTCCCCAAACTCTTCATTGTCCCTCAGAACCTTGTTGTCCCCAAACTCTTCATTGTTTCTCAGAACCTCGTTGTCAGCAATGCCTTCATTATCCCTCAGAACCTCGTTGTCCCTAAAATCTTCATTGTCCCTCAGAACCTCGTTGTCCTCATCAAAACCTTCATTGTCCCTCAGAACCTCGTTGTTAGTAACACCTTCATCTATATCTTCATAGCTTCCATCAGCACTCTGGCTCATTTCCCTTATTTGCATTGCAGGATTGGAATCCCTAGCATCGTTTGCAGTAACATTTCTCTGACCTTGTGGGTTCATTTTTGAATGTTCGAAAGCAAGCTTCCAGAAAATTAGAGCTGATGAAAAAAGAAAAAAAAATATGCATAAACCTTCTAAATTTATGTACATGGACCTTATGCTTGTCTGTAAAAGGCTAGAATATCAATAACCAACTTTTATTAATATTAGAAGGAACATAAATCCTAGAAATATTCTTCTCAGGATAACACCCATAAAAGCTATCTTTCAACTGTGCATTGTCAGTGTATTGAAAGTGGGTTCCAAGTTTTTATTTTGATTTCTTTTATCATTCATAGAAATCAATCTACATAACTAACAATTTTGACAAAAATTCCAAGTTAAAAAGGAGCATATCTCATCACATTATAGTTAACATTTCTGCCAAGTAGTTTCAATTCCTTCCATCAGTTCAAAACATACAGGCTGGACATGAAAACTGCTCACAGATGGACAGACAAACAGGTGCATAACATTATATGCAGATTTCTTTTCGGGCATATAAAAAAGGGCATAACTCTAAAATTATAGCTTTCAGAATTATCTTTTCATGATAAGTACGCTAGAAGTCAAAGTTTCATGTCTATACCTTTTAAAATGTTTGAATTACTGAGGGCTACAATAAAGATTTTGCACAGCACAATAATGGGGCCAGCACAGTGATCATAATAGCTCCACTTTTTCTTTGAAACAGATGATCTAAGACTTACTGCTTATTTGTATAACACTGTTTTTCTAAGTTTCAACCCTTACAACTTAACTGTTAAGTTCATATTAATTATATGTAAGTTACAAACTACATTTAAAGTGATACATCAAGTTCATTCTAGTACAAGAGCATTCAATTAAAAAAGTGTCAAAATGGTCCTAACAGTTTTTATCTTAATTAGTCTGCTGAAGAGGGTAATTGTTTCTTTAGAAAATTGGGTCACATTTAATGTCATCAAAGATGAAATTTTGATTTAACTGTTCAAAGTGTAAATTGAGAACTCCAAATTGGGAGACTGACTAAAACTATATGTATGTCATTTGGTCATTATTATGAGTATCAAACGAGCTATAGTCACTTACCAGCTAAAATGATTCTGCCTAATGGTTTGATAATATCATGTTTGGCTGATAAATTTTAACGTTTTTTTCTCCTAAGAAATTGTTACATTATTATGTCATAAGCTCCTTATTTAAAATCAAATTATCAGCTTTTATTGAAGATGTCTAATATTAGAGCAACTCTAGGTATAATTCAACACCTTAAGCCGAAAATCTGAGTGTTGCTGATATTTTTAATTAATCTGTACAATAAACATTCAAAATAAATGAAAGAAGGCACTTTCCCCATCTTTTGTAATAAAGCGCGAAATTCTATTCACATGTACATTATCAAGAAATGATTATTTCAAAAAGTATAATAAGTTGTCATGTAAAGTCAACATGTTTCAGCAAAATTCCAAACCATGGACGACTAAATTTTCTTCTTTTTTTTTTTTTAAATGATCGAGTAACACATATTAATAACTTGTTTGTAACTGATTTTTATTCTACCATTCAGTACTGGGCCAAACTGCTTGCCAAAAGTTCTAGTCATACTATATATTTTAACACGGTATAGGCTAGCCATACTAATAATATCTGTCATATTTTGAGGTTCGCATCGGAATATCTGTCCCGAGGAGACCCGCCCAAGCGCGGGTGACCGAGGGGCGGATATTCCGATCCGAACTGCAAACATATGTCAGATATCTTTTCTTGCATATTCTACTATAATCTATTATATTTTAAATTCTTTATCTTTATTTTCAATAAAAAATTTATATCATTACAACCGTAACTACTTTCTTACAACAGCGTATGAATTACAAAATCATTCATAACGGTAAAATGACGTCATCTTTACCGTGCCATTGTACAGCGCGCGACTCATCTGGAACCCCCCATGCCAGATGAAATTTCCGGCATGGGTAAAACTAATGGAAACGCCAGTCTGATATGCAAGAAAGTATTTTCTGGCAATGAAAACTGCTTATCTGTATCTTTCAAGAATATTTTTTTACAGAATATACAGAATAAGAATATGTTTATGTTGGCTTGTTTGTTTGTTGCATGTTGTTGTTTTTTCAAATAACCTAATTACTTTCACTGATCATAATGTTTCCAGTCATTTTGTATGAAAAGATCAGATATATAGATACTTTTTGTTTGTTTGTTTCAGTTTACGCCTTTTCCCAACATTATTTCAGTCATATAGGCGGGTAGTTTCCTAAACATCGTTCCTGGAGAGTTACACCAGTACTAGACTACCTTCCTCCTGGAGAGTAAAACCAGTACTAGACTACCTTCCTCCCTGCTAAACTACCAAAGCATCTCCCGGGGATCAAACCCACACCAGAGAGGTAACTGGATTAGAAGTCATCGACTCTAACCCCTCAACCACGGAGGCGGCTCATAATTATATAGATTATTGGAAGATTAATTAATTAAATTTCATGAACGAATATTATTTAAGCATTATTAATTGAAGGATTAATCAAATTTCATGAACAAATATTATTTATGCATTATTAATTGAAGGATTAATTAAATTTCATGAAGGAATATTATTTATGCATTATTAATTGAAGGATTAATTAAATTTCATGAAGGAATATTATTTAAGCATTATTAAAAACATATCAAGAAATGAAAACTTTGTCCCGAAATTGACTAAATAGCGAGCAAAGTTAAAAAACTATTTGATGTATCAACTAGAATCTTCATTGATATATTGATATATCAATAGGTAAATTCCAATGTTTTTGAGGTGAATGGTTGGCATACAAAATTTTATATGTTATCTAAAAATCAGGTGACCTGATAAATGTACAAGAAGTCTCCAGTCTATTATCAATGATTTAACACATTACCTAAGTGTTTCTGACTGAAAGTAGATTTCTTCAAATTGGCCATAACTACTGGTTATTCATCACAATGACTACCAGTATTCATCAAGTCAGTCATTCTGAGCAAGAGTCATAATGAATGTGCATCAGGCCTCAACACAAGTGTTGAGAATGTGACAAAATAGTACCAAGTTTTTGAGCCAAAATGACAAAATGTTCCAATCTGTATAAAAAAGAAATAATTTTTGCATCATTTCCATATTGAATGAAAACTAAAATGTGCTATTCTTAAACATTATGAATAAAAAACACAACTTACTATTATAAAGTTTTAACCTCTTGGAAGTGAAGAACACAAATGTGTTTTATAATGCACCGTTTAAGCAATTGAAAAAAAATCACTCTGGTGAATGTGTTCCGCAAATAGCTGTAACTTTGGTCATTTTCCACTAACACTTAAATTAATTCAAAGGAGCATGATTTCATGCTGCCCGATTTACATGAAAATTTAGAAAAAGTGTTTTTCTTAGTGTCAATAACATATTGTCATAGGTAACTATTTCTTGTGCATTAAGCTTGTGAAAGCAAAATTTTCTTACACTCACTCACTGTTATCAAGTATGCAAAAGTAAGTTAACAATATATTACGTTAAAGTGCATGAAGCTGTGATAAATTGAGGAAAAAATGAAAGCAAAGTCATGTGTAATAGATGTTTCAATATCTCCGATAATTAACTTATTATACCTAATTTAAATGTGTGCCAAAAAGGGAGATAATTAGGGTATTAGGATACTGCAGTGTTACAGTGATACATGTACATGTTAATTATTATAAATCATAGCCTTGTATTGATTAGTAAGAAGTTACAATTGGAATTGCCACATGTCATATTTTGACGAATAAAGTTTTGACACAACAATAATTGACACAGATTTATTTTTAAACAAAAACTTTCTGCTTGGTTTACTTTCAAAAATCCAGAATTTTAGATATATCCAATTAGATAACAAAGGTTAACCAAATCTTAAGGTATTTTGAAAGACCTTAAAAAGGAAATAATTAATTGAGAAACTAGAAATGTGTCCATAGGACAAGTGAATGCCCCCATATCATGCTTTATTGTCATGAAAAATTCTGCATTATAAATTAACGGAACATATAATTATAGCAATTATACTTTTAGATTACATTGTCAAAATAGTTTCACCATAAGAACCAAGTATAATGCTAAAATAAAAAACTAAAAAAAACTTAAAACAAACCTTGGGAAAGAATATGCATACACCCTGTACAGTGACCACAGCAAATTAAAAAGACACAGGACAGTTTCGCAAGAGTTAAGTGGGATCCCTAAATTGCCACGTATCATATTTTGACGAATTCAGTTTTGACACGACAATAATTGACACGGATTTATTTTTAAACACATCAAAAATCCCCTTTAAATTTCCCAATACTGTGGGTACCAATGCATATCAAATACATGTATACTCTTTTTTCGGATATGAAGTGACAATCCTGTCATTAAAATTTTGATCTTGAAGAAATATATTCCAAAAATAAGAAATAGTTGCCGAGTTTGCCATTTGATTTGATATTATAATTGGAAATGAATGTATAAAATAAACAACAAAATAAAAGGTTTCAATAGTGTCGTAATCTGCAAAAAATCTATGCTAAGTATGTAGTTTACATTTATAAAAAAAAATAACTTCCTGTTTAGGTATTCAATAAAACAGTAACAGCCGGGTATAACCAGATATACATTGATAATTGAGATCTCAGGCCAGAAATCTATAATAGATCATCTTTTGTTGATTTTCATGAAAAAATCAATCTATCATAATGACGCCCTAGATAAAGCTTTATTTCTGCTTAAATCTACAAAGAAATACAAATAAAATTTAAAAAGTGTTTACGAATGAAAGAAGGGATATAAGATATAACAACCTAGACCTCAGGAGTAACTCCCTTGAAAAGAAATCTGTGCACAAAATGAGAGAAACAGTAAAAATAAAGCACTGAAAGTGCTTGAGGTGGCAAGCCCAAAAATTATATGCAAAATTTAAAGTAAACAATTGTTAACTGTACAGTTTGCACTAGTGATATTCCGAAAGTAAACATAACAAAAAGAAATACAAAATTAATGCACCATTTTTGTGGGTTCTATCATCAACAAGCATGATGGCCAGGACTTTTTAAACCAAGAATCTTGAATTCACTTTAAAAATTAATGAGTCTTAAAGTATGATTTTATATGAGAATATAGTTACATGTACTTCATTTCAAGTTAATTTACTTAAATTATTTACTCCTTTATTGAGATAATAAAAAACTAGAAATGTGTCCATAGGACACGGGTGCCCCCACACGCCACTGTTCTGTCAATCTTATGACTCTAGGTCAAATATTTTTTGAACTACAGGTGCCATAAGTTGAAAACTAAAAATGTTTTACTAAGTAAAGGGCAAGAACTTTACAGATACTGAATAAATCCACAAGCAAACCCAAAGGTGCATAACTACACATGCTGAATAAATCCACAAGCAAACCCCAAGGTGCATTATAAAGTACACAATGACCATTCTTGTAAACTTTCAGGCCTACAAGTCAAATATTTTTTGAGCTATGCATGAACAAGTTGAAAATTGCAAATTTATACTACTGTAAGTCAAGGGCAATAACTCTAACAAAACTGAAAAAAATCCACATGCAAAGTCCCAGGTGCATAGCTTCATAGTAATGTTGATCATTATTCCTGTAATTTAGTGATGTTGATCATTATTCCTGTAAAGTTAGTTGATTCTAACTCGAGCACTCAAGGAACAAATAACACAACATTTTTACTAAGTCAAGGGAAATAACTCTACAAATACTGGATAAATCCACAAGCGAAACCCAAGGTGCACACCTACATATGCTGAGCAACCTTCCTGTAAGGTTTAATGACACTATTTCAAATCCTTTTTGAGTTACATGCGACACAAGTTGAAAATTGCAAAAAATTTCTAAGTCAAGGCGATAACTCTAAAAATACTAAATAAATCCAGACGAAAATACCCAGGTGCACAACTACACATGCAGATCAACATTCCTGTAAAGTTTCATGACTTTATGCCAGATCCTTTTAGAGTAACATGTGACACAAGTTGAAAATTGCAAAATTTTACTAAGTCAAGGGCAATCACTCTAAAAATACTATATAAATCTTGAAGTTTGTTGGTCACTTCCCTAACCAGAACATTGGCCAATTCGAATAGCTGTTCTATAAAAGAAATATCATACATGTATATATATAAATAGATAAAGAAATAATAGGTTTGTAGGAAATGCTGAATATTAAAACTGTCACTATTTTAAGCTTATTTCTGCTACCTATTTCAATTTTGTAATTAAATCATTATATATAATTAGAATATTTAGGTCCAATATTTTTTATTCAATGTGATCTTGCTGGTATATATCATCTTTTCCAGATATATGTTCTTACATTGACATTATTGATGTTAATCACAATAAAAACCTAGAATAATAATTCTCTGAATTCTGGATACATATACAGTAATGTACATGTACTCACTTTTGTTTTAACTTTAACGGCTGTCAATATTCCTGGTTTTGATTCATGTGAATGAGCACTTCCTGCAACACGATAGTCTGATCCTGTCTGTTTAACAACTGCTGGGCACCCACATTTACTACCGCGTACCCTGCATGGCCTGTCAATTGTTCCGTTCACAAGTCAGCTCCTTCACGAATGTGTATCCATCAGATGAAACCAATTTCATGTTGCCGCGTGTAGATACCCCAACGACTACTTGGTAACAGGCGCATCTTCTGGAACATCTTGTACTGTTTCGTCGACAATTGTTCTGAAATGGAAACAGGGTCATTAATATGCCATTATTGTCGTCGGACATCTCACGATTTGGCCGTGTTACATCAAAAGGGGCTGTATCAACGACTGTCTCCATATCATATTCACATCTGGCTAGTGAAAGCTCCTCAGCTAAGAGAGACATCCTTGTACTCTCATGTTGCGGCATACGTATAACACTCCTGGTCCTGTTCGTTCGCTCATCACTGTAGTTTATCGTTTCATCCTATAAAATATAACAACAATTAACTTATATGTACATGACTATCAATTCCCTAAAAGTATTTTGTTAGATGGATAATATTGACTTAAGTCAATCGGCAAAAATGTCTGTGTCTATTTACTTGTGCAATTTACTTGTTAATAGCAATTAAAACCATACACTTTGAAATACATATTGAATAAATAAACATACACATCATCGGTTTAGCTGTGAAGTTATTTAATGTTATTTTTCCATGCAAATTCTTTTTGTTCAGTAGCAATTGCTTTTACTAAAAAAGCTTTTTTAATAAATTTTGCTTTAATATATAGCCCATTATATTTACCATTAAAATTAATAGATGCACACATACCTGATCAACTTCCATGGCAATCTCACAGTGTAGACAACAATCAGTAGACATAGTGATATGTATATAACTTTTTCAGTTTGTAAGCTGTATAAGTTATGAGGATGAAATCAATTTCTACATCTTTTTACATTGCAGTCTGGACATCAATTTTTTTTACAATTAATCAATTTGTTTGTTGTTCATTGTTAATTAAAACTGTACTTTAATCGCATTCCAATCAAATCAATTTAGATATTTGTTGTCAAATTAGGTGAACATTACATACATACTTCTTGAATTGATTGAAAGGTGACTTAAATGAGTTCTATTCAGCAATTAAAACGTGTGAAAAACTGCATTGACAAGGATGTCGTTGTTCTTTAATATCCTTACACACGATTTAATTTGGTTAAAATTGACTTAAAATTGGTATATTCAGCATGTGTACATATTATTAAATAGTTGATTAAACAGGTACGTAAATCAATTTCAATTCTTTTAGATAAATTAAACATAGCGTGTCATTATCTCTATATGTTGTATGAAGGGCATTCGCATAAATATATCCTACGCTTACCAATATAGTTCTAAAGGTATTCTATTATTGTTTTAATTTTTTTTCAATATTAAAACAAGAGGGCCATGATGGCCCTGAGGTCGCTCACCTGTATATAGGCCCCCCCCCACCCCCCCCCCCCCCCCCCCCACGTTGCAGGGCCAATTTAACCCAAGGGCTTTTATTTGCACAAACTTGGTAGACACCCATAAGAAGATGTTTCATGCTAAACATCTAAGCTCTAGCTCATTGGGCTTTTTTAAAAGAAGATTTTTTCAAAGTTTTTACTATACACATATAGTTAAAAACAATGACACCCCTGGGGCCGGGCCAGTTTTGACCCCAGGGCTTTTATGTGAACAAACTTTGTAGACACTTACTAGAAGATGTTTCATGCTTAATATCTAAACTCTAGCTATTTGGGTTTTTTCAAAGAAGATTTTAAGTTTTTGCTATACACATATAAAGAAATTCAATGACCCCGGGGCGGGGCCAATTTTGACCCCAGGTCTTTAATTTGAACAAACTTTGTAGACACTCACTAAAAGATGTTTCATGCTTAATATCTTAACTCTAGCTATTTGGGTTTTTTCAAAGAAGATTATTTAAGTTTTTGCTATATACATATAAGGAAAATCAATGACCCCCGGGGCGGTGCCAATTTTGACCCCAGGGCTTTTATTTGAACAAACTTGGTAGACACTTATTAGAACATGTTTGATGCTAAATATCTTAGCCATAGCTCTTTGAGTTCTTTAAAAGAAGATTTTTTAAGTTTTTACTATATGCATATAGGGAAAATCAATGTGTCTTGTTACTTTCAACATTAATTTTTTACTTTTAAATTTACATGTTATCGCTGTCTAGTGATAAATTGCACATTTTCATGTGCATGTAGAACTGTTACATAGAAATAAAGGGATACCTATTACAGAATTATTTCTACATGTATGTTAAAAATTATTCTAACATGACAAGCATTTTTCCCTATTGAACGTAGAAGGACCGAAAGTGAGTTTTATTAATTATATCTGTAAATTGTTGCAGTTCAGTTTGTATTCACTGTCCCGAGGGAACCCCATCCATTGGGCCATAACGAGGCTCGACAGGGGCGGATATTCAGGTCTGAACCGCAAACATATGTCAGATATTTTTCCCTGCATATTGCGCCATATTATTTAGTATTTAAAATGGTTTACCTCAATAAGATATTTGTTTATGGAAATTAATGTCATATCATCCATAACTGCTTTCTTACAATAGCATATGAATTTGCAACTTAAAATTGAAATGATGTATCCAAATTAGTAATTTTATTTAGCGATAAAATTATACTATTTTTTAACCTTTTCCCTCATATAGACGTGTTTTGACGGCTTTTTGTCCCCCTCCCCACTTTGAGGCCTCAAACAGTGAAATAATGCCCTATTTAGGCCCCAAACACATTTCTTATTTGAGAAATGTTGTGAAAAAATGTGATCACTTTCCCGGAGCTGCCCCCCATTAAAATGATACATCAGAGGGTTGCCAGACGGGGAATGTGCCCCCTTCTGTTTTGGGGATTTAAAGGGGGGTGCAAGTCCCCTTCATCGCCAAGATATTTCTGGACATGTGACAGGCTAAATATGGCCTAAGGACGATCTTATTAGGTAACGTGTAACCAACGCTGAAAAGCCTTTTACTCTATCTCAATGCATTGAGAAGTTGCAGCACTTTGAAATCAGTTTTGATTGATAAAAAACAATGCAAAATAGTGATTTTTTTGCAATTTTGAGACATGTCCCCCATTGCCATAGTAACAGAAAATTTAAGATTGAGCATGTTGTTACAGAGGTTATGGTTCAGTCAATATTTGTGCCAAGTTTCATCAGTATTGAAGAATTTTTCATAGTTTTATAGCAGTTTGAACTTGTAACAGGAGGCTTTTCAATGAAAACGGCCATTTTTCACAATATGCTCATGCGGTAAAAGGTTATTAATAAGAAGAAGAAAAAATTAACCTAAATCTGGCTTTTAACAATCCAAAAGCTCTTTCAACACAGTTCCTTGTTGATGCATGCGCATCATGTGTGCGACCTGGCCATCTCACCATAACATTTGTAAATCTGAAAAGAAATTAATTAGGGTTAATGTTATAGTTTTCATTCATAAAAAAGTTTTTTCAGTGCTGTACACTATGTACACAAAGTTTATGTGATTATACCTTTAGATATTGTTATTTTTTAAATGTAGTACCCCAAAAATTGACTCATTATTTATTTAAAAAGTGCATTTTCTTTAGCAACTTATTTACCAACCTATGAATGTTTTTGCAAGATATTTATTGTGTTTAAGTTGATGTCCTGTGATTATTTTAATTAATTTTTTTGTTTTAATTATCAGACATGTATGCGATGTATATATGTTTGATACTTGTAAAGCTTATAACTTTGTCTTCTTCGGGCAATTAAACTCAGAAACACTTGATTTATACTATGTGAATCAGAATGTAAATAGCTCTGAAAGAAAATCTAACTTATTATTTTCATCTTGATTTGAACTATGAAATTTTACTGACCAGTCGTAAGCACTATTCTATTAAAGGTTGTTTTATACATGTACCTCATTCGGCATTGCAGACAGCCCGCACATTAGTGGCATGGTAGCCTTTCCGGTACAGGTAGGATGGCTCGATCGTCCTTTAATTGGAATAAGGGTGCCATCGATGCACCCAATGACATTTGGAAGATGACTGATGTCGTAAAAATTTCTATTGGTTCCTAATAGAGCTGGACCTGACAGCATCTTTATCTCCTCTGACCTGATGGTGAGTGCCTCCAACCTGCTTGCATGAATATCACTCATCTCTGACAAATATTCCCCCTTTGCCAAAAATCTAAGTGTTGTGAGTACCTGGAAATAAAAAAGCATAAGTATAGCACAATTATAAGCTACTAAGAATGAATGACTTAAGCATTTCCTAATTTTGATTTGATTGGCCCTTTTTAGGGGTCTCTAGAGCTAAAATTAGAAAAACCTTTAGTCATCTTTACAGAACTAATTGATGAATGATTCACAGTTGAATCCGCTTACAACAAACTCTATGGGACATTTAAATATCATTTGATATAGTAGAAGTTTGCTTAAAGCGAAGAAACAACAACTTTCGCTGACTTGTTGGGATGGGCAAATTTGCTATGAAAAAGCCATAGCATTTACCGATTTAATTGGTATTTTATGGCAGTGGTAATTTTATGGGGGGCATTTTATGGAACAATATATTATGTTCATTTATCACACACCTGTGCCGATTTTGCGACTCCGTAAATATGGTATTGCACGGCCGTGCATATATTTTGACGTGATGTCATAAGCGTTATACAAAAATAGTGTAAAGACGCGCTAAATGTTAGCGTTATACTATAGGCGCGTCAATGAAAAATGACTCTTATTTCACTTTAAACGGTCTTTATTTTGGGTATGTGATAAATAGAATATTAAATTCGTGTAAGTTCAATACTGAATTTATTACACTCGTTGAATAAAATAATATTATGCTCGCCAGAGGCTCGCATAATATGATTTTATTCAACTTGTGCAATAAATTCAGTATTGAACTGACACTCATTCAATATCCTCTATGTATTTGATTTATTGTAGATGAAAGTTTTGCAGTCTATATGCATAATTTTAACATGTTTTTAATTTCAAAAAAATAAATACTGTCTATTCATTAAGAACTCCAATTTTAGTATTGAAAGAAAAATAGCCAAAATTCGTTTTAAGTAGTCAGCGCTGTAATTTTATATAAACTAGAAATGTGTCCATAGGACACGGGTGCCCCCACCGCGACACTGTTCTGTCAATCTTTTTACTAAGTCAAGGGAAATAACTCTACAAATACTGGATAAATCCACAAGCCAAACCCCAGGTGCAAATCTAAAATATGCTGAGCAACCTGCCCATAAGGTTTATTGACTATGTCAAATCCTTTTTTGAGAAACTTGCGACACAAGTTGAAAAATTGCAAAAATTTTCTACGTGAAGGGCAATAACTCTAAAAATACTAAATAAATCCAGACGAAAATACTGGTGCACAACTGCACATGCTGATAAATATTCCTGTAAAGTTACATGACTGTAGGTCAAATACTTTTTGAGTTATGTGCGACACATGTTGAAAATTGCCAAATTTTTACTAAGTCAAGGGCAATAACTCTGAAAATACTAAAATATTCAGATGAAAATACCCAGGTGCACAACTACACATGCTGATCAACATTCCTGTAAAGTTTCATGACTCTAGGTCAAATACTTTTTGAGTTATGTGCGACACAAGTTGAAAATTGCCAAATTTTACTAAGTCAAGGGCAATAACTCTGAAAATACTAAAAATATCCAGACGAAAATACCCAGGTGCACAACTACACATGCTGATCAACATTCCTGTAAAGTTTCATGACTCTTAGGTTCAAATACTTTTTGAGTTATGTGCGACACAAGTTAAAAATTGCAAAATTTTACTAAGTCAAGGGCAATAACTCTGAAAATACTAAAAATATCCAGACGAAAATACCCAGGTGCACAACTACACATGCTGATCAACATTCCTGTAAAGTTTTCATGACTCTAGGTCAAATACTTTTTGAGTTATGTGCGACACAAGTTAAAATTGCAAATTTTACTAAGTCAAGGGCAATAACTCTGAAAATACTAATAATATCCAGACGAAATACCAGGTGCACAACTACACATGCTGCGATCAACCATTCCTTGTAAAGTTTCATGACTGTAGGTCAATACTTTTGGGATTTACATGCGACACAAGTTGAAAATGAAAAATTTTACTAAGTCAGGGCAATAACTCTGAAAATACTATAAATATCAGACGAAATACCAGGTGCACACTACACATGCTGATCAACATTCTGTAAAGTTTCATGACTTAGGTCAAGATACTTTTGGAGTTACATGCGACACAAGTGAAAATTGAAAAATTTTACTAAGTCAAGGGCGATAACTCTGAATAATACTAAAAATATCCGGACCAAAATACCAGGTGCACAACTACACATGCTGATCAACATTCCTGTAAAAGTTTCATGACTCTAGGTCAAGATACTTTTTGAATTACGTTACGTGCGGACACAAAAGTGAACGGACGGACGGACGGAAGGACGGACGGAAGGACGGACGGACGGACGGACGGACAAGGGTAAATCTAAATGCCCGCCACTAACGTGGGGGCACAAAAAAGAAAGTATCAGCCGGAGATTTCATATTTAGTTCTCTAATAATGATAATTTGTTAAAAGCTAGTGCGTTATAAGTGGAGTCAACTGTAATATTTTAGCTCACCCGAGAACCAAAGGTTCAGGGTGAGCTATTAGTTTCAATGGGGGATACTTTGGTGTCCGTCGTCATGCGTCAACAATCATCTTCTGCAGATTTACTTCAAATTTGGCCGTAGCATCCTTGTGACAGTCACACTTCAATTTGCTCATAACATTTCAATTGGCTTCTTTCAGGTAGAAACAGGCATGGGCTAGTGCCCTCGTGAGATAAATTAAATATGTTAAAATCATTGTTCATTTGTTTGATCATTTGATGTTGGTTGATGCATTTCAAGTGATAGTAACAGGCTAACAATGTACATGTATGATGGTTACTTTCTGACTGGTGATTTCTGATTCGGCTTTCTGCGGAGTTGAATGCAATTAAGGATCTGTTCATAGTCATTTTATAGAAAAAATGTATGTAATGATTCCATGGAAAGCTGATGATATTCAATCCGTAAGACACCATTGAACACAGAGAACAGACATCTATTTTCGTACTGCGGATGGGGCTATAACAATACAACAGATATATATGGATATTTTACTGATAAATAACAAGTAAACCCTTTACCTCATATATAACGCAAAACACACACTTCGACCGACCCCCCCCCCCCCTCTTTTAGGCCTCAAATAGTGAAACAAGAGCTGTCGGTAGGACAGCAACGCTCGACTTTTCTTAGTGCTTGATAGTAAAAAAAATGCCTTCATTAAAAGTTTTAAAATTTTCTCAGTAAAAAAAAAGGCAAAATTTTCCTTTAAAATCCATATTACAGTTATAGGCTTGGAGAGAGTCCTATTATGCTCTAAAGAAGAGTATAAAATTTCACATGTTTCAAAGCCTTAATGTCAATGAACTTTGAAATATTTTGAGGTATTACAAAAACTTTTAATAACGTAAATTCTAAGTCGAAAAAGGGGCATAATTCTGTAAAATGCTTGATAGAGTTACCTCCTCCTGTTTACAGGTTGGGGTCAATGATGGGTCCAATCGTAGCATGCAAAGTTTAAGCAATATGTAATGGACTTGAAAATATTGAGGTATACAAAAACTAATGTAAATTCATAAGTAAAAAGGGGAATAATCTGTAAATGCTGAATAAAGTTCTCCTCCGATTTTACAAGGTTGGGGTCATGATGGTAACAAGTTGCAAAGTTTAAAAACTATAATGTTTAATGTAATTGGAGAGAGTCTATTATCTCAAAGAAGAGTATAAAGATTCAACATTGTTCAAGCTTTATGTAATGACCTTTGAAAGATGAGGTATACAAAAAATTAAACGTAAATTCAGTAGAAAAAGGGGCATAGGTTCTGTCAAATGCTGAAGAGTTAACTCCTCATGCTACAAGGTTGGGGTCATGATGTGAAAAGTTTTCAAGTTCAAAGCGCATTATTACAATGGCTATTGAAAATATTTGAGGTATTACAAAAACTTTAACACAAGTGGTTACGCCGACGCTCAGGTGACTACAATAGCTCTACTTATTCTTATCGAATAGTCGAGCTAAAAATGTCCTATTTGGGCCCCATACACTATTTCGTTTGAGAAATGTTGAAAAAAAGTGACACTTTTTCGCGCCACCCCCATACCCACGAGCCTATTGTCACAATGATCGCATTAGGGATGGTAAACCAGTTAAGGTCAAATCAATTGCCACTGCACAATGGTAAAAAAGCTAAAATCTAACTTATCAATCTTAATTTATTTTGTGCATTTATAAATTCTAACATTTACCATGTTTCCTGGATTCTGACATTCGCCAGTTTGAATGAACTGACATTTTAGTCTATTTTTAACAATTTTCTTAACTAGAATTTCTAAACATCTTTTATACTCAGTTCCTATGATATCAAGGGTTCTATGATATCAAGGTATTTAAATTTTCTGTGACTGCTACTGGTCGGGGACCGTACATTTTTCTGTACAGATTTCATAATTTTTAACCTAGAGACCTAAAAATTTGACACAGTTCAGCTAGGTTCTTCTCCTAACTAACAAACTAGTTTGTTTATTTCTAATTGTATTGACACTTATATCTGAGGCTCGACAAGTTAGGGTATAAAAATTACCTAAATTGTCTACACTAACAGTACCATGTGTCCGGACAGATATGTACATATGTGGATTAATAATTCAGATAAAACTTTGGGTGTTTTAATTTTTATTTTTAACAATGTTATACACTAATTTCAGAAACAAATGCTGAAGTTTTGAATATTCTCTTGTTTACTCTGCAAATGATTATAGCTGGTAAATGAGGTCAGGCATTGCTTTCTTGACCCCAAATTTTAGGTTCAACACATTCTTGAAATAGCCATTTAAATATTACCATTTATGGAGGTTGAAATAAATTTATTTATTTAATTTTAGAAGAAACATGCATTTATTGTTGATAAAAAAAGTGACTGACAACCACTGAACAAAGAAAATACTAAATTAAGCATTTTCGGGGCCGTCCGGGTTTGGTGGTTGTCCGGTTTTGGTGGTCCCCAACCAGTAGTAAAAGCAACACATGATGATGCTAATATTTTTAAAACTTGCACACTAGATTCATTTTCATCTGCCAATAAATTTAATTTGGTGAATAATGAATGTATTTGTGTCAAGAAAACTATTTTATAAAACCTTCATATTTGACTACCATTTTCCTTACTGGTTTTTACACAGTCAATTAAAATATGTTATTAACACATATACTGACGTATAGTCTGTTCATATCCTAGAGTCATTAGTTTTGACGCCCTTAAGCTGTTTAACAAGTGCAATTTTTTATATTGAACTTGATCATTAAATAATATACAATATAAAGTTACTATGGCATGTTGTTTATCACTGCAAACCATTTTTATGTTTGTTAAAAATTCAAAATCAGTTAAGTTTTGTACTTGAGTAAACAGACCGTGGAGGCATCCATTGCTGTTTACAGTCATATGAAATGACGCCTTTTCATTGGGTAGTTATTTTAAAAGGATATTTCATTGTACAATGTAATGTGAACAGCAAAAGAATATTTTTAATGAGCAAACCTGCAATGAAACAACATCGTGAAAACTTAAAATTATGTTTTATTTCATATAAAACTGTCCATTATTTAGGAATGCCATACACCCTAGCAGTGGTCTTAATAGGTGCACCTGTCAATTTCACTTTGAATGTATTTACCATTAATCTTGATGAATAGCATCTGTATTTGGCTTACAGGGCTGAAAAATATATCTAAAATGAAAGATGTTGTAAAGATATGTATATGTTGATTTGAAACCATGATTTTTTTCTTTCTTTTTTAAACTTTATATACAATAGTTAACCCATTATGAATTTTACTCAGTATCAATTAAAAACCAATTAACGTTTTCAAACAATATAAGCTGTACACCTTATGCTACAGTGAATATTAAGGACACTTTGCAAAGTTTTAGTCACATGACACTCATAAGATATTTTAAAATGGAGGATAGAAACAGAAAAGGGCAGGTAAAGATTTTTCAAAGGCTTTATTTGCAAAATTATGGCTTGCATAAACATCGATTGAATTTGCATTAGTAAAAAGATGAAAAAATACAGTAAATTTGATAAAGGTGAAGTATTTTCAGTGAAATGTCTCTGTCTTTCCACATGTTTTAGTTATACGTTGCAAGTACATGCTTGCAGTGCAGTCAGCAAATTATGACGTCATGCGAGGTCGTTTTCGTCATTTGTTAGGTCAAAACAAAAATGGCGTCAAAATAGATGAGCGTCAAAACACATGACCGGACGAGTTTTAATTTTATAGCAAGTTAACTGTTGGAAGTTTTTCACAAATTGACTTGAAAGTTTTGACCCATCTATCCTTCCTTACTTGCTTTTTTGGGGATTACCTTGATAGTCGGTGTAAAAAGCTCATCAGAGCTTATGTTTATTGCACAGACGCTTGGGGTTTGGAGCTCAAAACGCCTTTAAAATCCAAATAAAATGCATATTTGTCAATCCCAGGACATGTACTGATCATATATATCAAAAAATCTTAATATATGCCGTTTTGAAAAAAAATCATATTTCAACACAAGATAAAAATGTTCGCCGGAAAAAATCCGCACCCCTACCGTCATAATCACCATGTATTTTAATCCATTTCCAATATTTTCACATAATCCTTTGGTCCATCGACACAGAAGATATAATTCTTCACGATGATGGTCAATTTTAAACTTTAACGGTAATATAAACAACGCAACAGCCGAAATAAACATCAATTTTATCGCCGTTTTTTTTCAACGACAAAATCTTTCGATAAATTCAATGGACCAGACGGCTATGAACGAAGCTATCCGATTATGTGGCCCTAGCTATGCCGTGTGCAAAATGCGCAGCGCTTTTAAGTTTGGGAACCACATAATCGGATAGCTTCGTTCATAGCCGTCTGGTCCATTGAATTTATCGAAAGATTTTGTCGTTGAAAAAAAACGGCGATAAAATTGATGTTTATTTCGGCTGTTGCGTTGTTTATATTACCGTTAAAGTTTAAAATTGACCATCATCGTGAAGAATTATATCTTCTGTGTTGATGGACCAAAGGATTATGTGAAAATATTGGAAATGGATTAAAATACATGGTGATTATGACGGTAGGGGTGCGGATTTTTTCCGGCGAACATTTTTATCTTGTGTATTATTATAGTTGTTGAAATATGATTTTTTTTCAAAACGGCATACTGGCATGCGAGCAGTTCCCGTACAGAAGCAGTACCCGTATTTTTCATTTAAACGCTTGATTGTTACATACATTCTTTAAAAATTCATTTCAAATCAAGCAGATACATAAACGAGACAAAATCTAAGTGTCAGTTCGACAGTACGTATAAAAAGTCTCATTTTAAATCACTTTCACCTGTGCGTTGTCAAAACTTGACCTTGTTTTATCTGGGGGATTCCGTCCTTGCGCGCATGCGCAAACATACTTACACGTGAGGCATGTTAAAGGGTTTTCCACTAATACCACCTGTTTACAGATAAGAAGGCAATGTGATGAAAACTTGTTTAATTATCAGAATTATGACCAATATTACTATATAAAATAATTTTATGGCTTTGATGCATAAAATATCATGCATACAAGCATGCCATCACATGTGAATGCATTGGGGGTAACGGTACCGGGTAATAGATACACGCGTTTAGTCTGCTTTCTATTTCCTGAATTACATCTATTTATCTCTTAGAAAATGGTCTGTTAAAATAGGTTCGATATAATAAAATTGTAATAATTATAATGGGTTAAATTTTATGTACGGGAACAACTACTTCTCTTCATACAAAATAATGGATAATTTCGGTACCCCATATGAGGCCTCATAACTAAGGGTTATTCTATGTTTAGAACATGATGGAATTTCCATGATTTGTGTGACGAGCCGAATATTGATGTGTAACATTCAAATTTTGGTGAGTGAGCGTAATAAAAAATAATGTTTAAGTAACTACGATTTTTGTACGGGAACTGCTCGCATGCCAGTATATTAAGATTTTTTGATATATATGATCAGTACATGTCCTGGGATTGACAAATATGCATTTTATTTGGATTTTAAAGGCGTTTTGAGCTCCAAACCCCAAGCGTCTGTGGTTTATTGTTGATGTATCCGACTTGTAAATAAAATTTACTTGACTTGACTTGACCGTAGTAACCTCCTCTGAAATTACCAAAAATGGCAGACATTAAAAATATTTAAAAAAAAATGTCATTTTTATTGGTTCTTTTGAAATAATTTTTTGACAAACAGTTCTGGAAAAGGTTCAATTATAAGATGGAAGAAAAATTTCATTCATTTATGATATTTATATTTAAATATTTTCCCGATAAACGTTTAGTACCGTGATATCATAGAACCCCGGGCTACACAAAAAGGCAGATGCTTTATCAGATCCATATTATTTCGACGCTTTAAAAGTGTCTAAATCCTGATGATACGGTATTGTTCCGTGTTGCCAATTCGTCTAGATTAGCATTATGTTGTCTTAACCTTCTCCCTTTTTGTCGCCTTATCTTACAAATAATTCATCAAATGAAAGTAATTATGTTCTTGAAATATTTGAAATATTATGTAGGTCTGTTGATTAAGAAGGCCCGGCACACCGGGGTGGGGGGGGGGAGGGTTAAGCAGCTGAAATCCCCCCCACCCCGACACCCTGGCCTAAAAAAAAAGTATATCAAAGATGGCATATTGAAAGACGCTGGTTTATGCTATACCTTATCAGGGCTGCAAGCAGGACAATTTAAATGTATATGCCTGTCTGGAAGATTCCGTTAAATCATAGTTTTTCCCTAGAATCAGTAAATATTAGGTTGATTTTCTTCGACTTGTGCAAGAATAAAATGTAATTTCAACACAAATTTTATAAAGTCTGAAATTTTGTGAAAAATATGAAGACACTTCCATTTCAAAATGTGCACCTAAATTGCACCAGATGCAACCATTTAACATGTAGATTTCATTTTTTTCCAGCGGGAGGATCCCCAGACCCCTCTCTAAGGGGGTAGTTTGGACTTTCAAAATTAGCCCGCCCCTAGCCAAAAAATTCTGGATCTGGCCCTTTCAAGGGACGATAAGAGACGATAAATCATAACTGGGTCTTTCAAATAGAATTTCATTTTAGAGACCTTGTATTTCATGCAAATATAATTATAAATTTTCCTCGGTGGATGTAAGTTCATGATAAAATTCAATTAAATGCACCCGTCACAAAAGATATTATCAGAGTAGAGACTATGTAGAGGGGCCGGATAGCCCAATCTGTAACGGTATATTCGGACGATTTGGGAATAGAGTTTTGGTCAGACTGAACTTTGTTTTTCTTACCCTGTGAAATTTGTCAACTGTGACTGTATAATACAAAACTCCGGGTCAATTGACAATGTCCTCTGTCAAAAGCAAAAGATGAAAGTCAAGATATAAATAGTGTATTTAATTAGAATTCAAAGCAGCATTCAGTAAGTTTCCCTACCAACGATTTCTAAGTAAAGTTTATATCAAGCTCTCATGCAGACCACATAAAAACATATTCTGTCTTAAATGAACAACATTTTCTATGCATGTGAATAGATAAATAAATGGCAAAATTGTTTCATACAAAATGCAAAACTACATGTTTGCACATTGTACAATTATTTAGTGCATCCTCTGACTTTTGCATGAAAGACTTGATTATTAATAAGATCTGTAAAATCCGAAGGGTTAATGAGTGATGTTTGACCAGAAAATAAATTGAAAATGTTGCAAACACAGAATGGCATATCATTAAGGCTAACAGAAACCTAGAACGAATAGCTACACATTTACCTTAATATATGAACAAAGAAATGCTTTACTATTCTACAAACCACATCTAGAATTCAATTCTATAATATAGGCACCTGAAATATAAGCACCTTAATTTTAAAAAATGCAACTGCAACGCGCAAAATAAATTATTTTCATAGCAAATTGAAAACGACTATAAAAAAGGGCAAACGACCTAGGAAACGGCGCTTAAACATATTTATCTGTTGTTCTTTCATAAAGAGAAAAAACTTGCAACCTTTTTTTTTTATTAATTTTGTATCCAATTAGCTGAGCTTACATCAATGTAGACTCACATCTTCCATATGAAGCGCATAAAAGCAATCTTTGTATGTTAAATGAAGTCGGTGATGAATTTCACTATATGTTAGTGTGTCCTTGTTTCTGTCTTCAAAGAAAGCGAAGCGATACATCCCAACTTACTTTTTAAGTAGACCAAACGTGTTGAAATTTAAGGAATTATTATCAACAGAAAATTTTGATCTTCTTAAAAATATTGTATTTTTAGCATGTTCTATTACTGAACGTTTTAAGACTAATAGCTAGAACAAGACAGGCCTAACGATTTTCTAAGTTAAATCCAAATGAATTCAAGTTCTACCTAATTTTCATATATTGCTCCCTGACTATCTTAGTAACGAACGATTTAATATTTATAGCCTTTCTTAGCGGTTGTAAATATTTGCAATATTGTAGTATTGTCTATGTACGTGAAAAGCGTGCACCTGTAGTGACGTATTCGTATTTTCTCACGCCACCTGATATTCATTTGCATGAGTTTACATTAGTATGTATGATAATTTGATAAGTAACTATACAATTGATAGAAGAAATAATAACAAATTGTGTTAAGTTTTTTTTAAATATCGTAATGCTCTACTACTCTCTTTTGTTACACCTTTTCTAGAAGTAAACATATATAGTTTATTACATACATGTATGTACATGTACTTACTATTTATCAGTTAATCATAAATGTATATTTCGAAATGCAGCAGTTTTGACAATATAATTACTGTCCCCATGTGATGAAAATAACGTTTAAAGTAGAATTTGTAACCCACTCTTTATTTTATGTTAATCAGTCATATTGTTACTATTGTGACGTGGCTTCTAATAATTTTAGTGATTGTTGTTGTTGTTGTTGTTGTTGTTGTGTATATATGCACCAATTAACTTCTTTGTAGTGTTGGCTTATAATTTTAAACTTAAAGCCGTGTTCTAAAATCCTCCGCTTAAAAATTCACTACCATTGTCTCACTAGATTGCACTAGTTTTCTTCACGCCAGTATGTCTGACGTGCTCAAAATATGGAATAAGCAATAACGGAAAAACACAAATTAGATAAAATACATAACTAAGTTTCGCTTACAACTGATTCATACCATAATCTTTGGGTCAACAAGACTTGCGAGAAATTATGAATTTTGGCTGTCCATTTTATCTGTCCGTCTGCAAAATTATCAAAGGCAATATTTATACCCGGTATAATTTTGCTTTATTTTGTAAAGTATACTGTTTTAGGAGATGTCCGCAATAGTATATTATTTTGAAACATACAACAATAACTGCTCCATTCTACACCTTGATGGTTAAGTACTTTTACTACTGTTAGATTTGAAAATTTATAATGTACATCATCATCTTGAAAAAAAGTACTAAACAGAAGGACCAAAGACTCATTTAAAGTATGAACCATGAAAAGAATTAGAAGGTGCACATGTACGTGATATTTATTTTTCAAGACGAGTAAAGTAAGTTCACAAAAAGTTTGCATCGAGGTGGGGCATGTTCAATTGAGAACATTGACCTTGAAGAAGTTTCAAACCACAAATCTAGTTACGATAATAATTATGTTATTATATTTTCCAACCCACTAGGAAGTAAATACAAACAGAAGTCAAGTATATATGACCTGAAGGAGCCTAACATATCCTGCACTTTACACAACAATATTTTCCTATCATGCACTTTTCACGATATCTCTTCCTTTTCACTGACTGGTGACCTTGAATTACAATATACATTGTAATCATAATTAGTGTATCAATTTCTCGAAAAAAGGCGTTGGCGTTGATATTTCTCAAGATGAGATGACTTTTACGGTTATTTTGTAGGGACAACCTTTAATTTATTAGTTCAACATAAAATATGTGACCTGAACAAATGATCTCTTAGTAATTCTTTTAGACTAAAACTATAACACAAATTAAAAATGAAAATGACGCAACAAAAACATTTTTAACAACAATACTGTAACCCAACATACATAATATGAAATAAAATCTTATGACATATCGGTTAACCCGTTAAGCCTGCTGGAAGACAACAGATTCTATCAATGCGATCAGTGCAGAACAAGAGCGTGGTCTATTCTGCTCGCTATTCAATAAGTGTATATTTTGAAATTCTCACTGCCCATGTCTAGATTGAAAGATAGGTAATTCCATTTACAATTTACATATTTAAACATAGTAATACAGGTGTATTTAAAGAAATCTTGACTCATTACCTGGAAAACAAATCACAAACACAGTTTTGCAAAGGGCAAGGCAATTTTGAATATGTTGGGATGGTTCAATGACTGTAAGAGATTGCTTGAAATCTTTAATGACGGTATTGTGGAATCTAGTTATTTTTAGATGTTGTTTTTGTAGAAGTGGCAAGGGAAGGGGAAGGTATTTTTTAGATAAACATAAAACATAAGATCACTCTTTGATTATTTTAGCATTATTAAGAATCATTTGTATTTAATCATTATCTTTTCATGGCAAGTACGTTTACGTTGCACAGTTTTGACACTGCAATCGACACTTTCACTGATATTTGGCAACTATTCTTTGAGAGTTGCTTTAAAAGAAAATACACTTCTGTCTATGAAAAATTCCTTTTTTATTTAAATATAAAGTAAGTTGCAAGTAATATATAGTTTTTAACTAACAATTTGACATAAATATCTACGACATTGTGATAATACTTCTTATTTTATGTTAGATATTAAACTTTCATCACCATCTATGACTCTTTGTCGACATATTCATTTAAAGTTTGGATGATAATCATATAGATATCGACGGGCCGAACTGTACCAATGTAACCACACTACTAGGTTAACATATAGAACGCATCTTTTGTTCACATTAAATTAAGTCATACTTTATTTCCTGCTATTATTAACTCATTCATGGAAAGACCTACATTTTATTCTCGACCTCAATTCCATTTATGGAAGTGTTGTTTAAAATGCTATTTATAGCTAAGTAAATACTATTTCATTCACCGAATAAGATGTTTGATGATTAAATGACGATGTAAAGTAGTTATTGTAACGTTATAAGTGTTTTGTACAAGTATTTGTTTTATTAAAAGCATATTCATAGGTTGCCTGTCTGAGTCTTTCAATGGATTCTAAAGACGAACACACTTTTGAAGACTTTATTTCTGGATTAAATAATAAAATATCCAAAAATGAAATGGATATATTGAAACAATTTACGAAAGGTAACCATTTCAGTTTAATTGTATAATTATTGTATAGAATGCATCGTTTATTTATTATCTTTATCATACAATTCAATCTGAAACTTAATGTTGTGAAAATGATAATAATTGTATGCATACATGATTTTTTTATATTTGGTTAGTTTATACTGACAAGTTATCAGACATAATACTGCATATATGTATATATGTATATGTTCTGTTAACTCCTTGGTATTTTCACAGATTTTACAATGAATTGTGATCTGATTATTACAAAGAGTGAAAATTAAGAATAAATAGATGAATATTAGGGACTTATTTATCTGTCTATAAATCAATAGTTTTTATCTTTGAAAGACCACTACCTGATGGACGTGCAATGTATTGAAACGTTTCAACAACTTTTGAAAGAACTAATAGGGAAGATAAACCTATCTCGTATGGAAATTCTTCAGGAAATGTTGTCTGTCCTCAAAAGAAAGGACCTAATAAACATTGCATTAGAATACAGAAAAACGGTGACTTCAGACTCAAAGGACATGTATGCAGGTATATTTTATTCTGTCTGTTAATTGTCAAAAATGTTATTCCATCATGTACATGCATCTTTTGCAGCAAATTATTTAATTATTTATTTGAATATTTTTCATTTACATAGATATAAAACATTATAGAATCAAATATATTATTATGTATCATTATTGTATTTTCTAGGAAGTGATAACGAGCAAATAACTTTAAGAATAGAGCACTTGTCATATTCTAAGGGCCACGTGCGAGAATTAGTGCAAAAACTATCAGACCTCTTGTTTGCACCGATTAACAAAATAACCATCAATCGGGTAGAAGAAATGAACTCTGGTGGGTACATTTGTGTCCTTGAGTTACCGAGTACACATGCAGAACTATTGCAAGAACTTTATGAAAGCGATGACAAAGAAACAGGTTTAAATTGTTTTGGAATAACGGATATTTACATACGAAGTGTGGCATATAAAATCAAAGGTATTAATATATTAATATTTGTCATCTAACTGACTTAAAGGCTATATACAATTATATCATTTATCGCTCATTTATAACATATTCCAAAAATGCTGATATGAACTCCTCAGCTGAGTAGACTGCAAATGTTATTTTATAGTCTTGGTAAAAACTTTGTATTGGCTATAAGTAGGACAATTTTATTGCTATCTTTATTGATTGTAAGAATTTGACCTTACTTATTTTGCTGAAATGAAAGATAAAAAGTTTTACTGTACTTCACACTTACAATGACCGTATAATCAGTTTATGTATTTACTTTACAATAAGCTGTATAAACTGATGGTATCTGATAATTGATACATGTACTACTAAAAGATACATTATAATTTGATCCATTGAATGTCATCAATACTTAAGATGTAGTGATAGATAATTATAGACCTTTTTACGACGAGGTCCGTTGCTATGAAAAAAATGACCGGAAGTAGTATTTTTTCGCGCATGCACAATTTGCGTAGGGCAAAAAGAGCCATGCCCTACATAGAAATGATGTAGAAATTCATAGACCATTCCGAGTTTGTTTAAGGTAAAAATTAGAAAATTATATAAAATAGTTTTTAACAGAAACAGAAAAGAATTGCCTTCATAGCTTTTTGGTCAGGATTGCTCAAAAAAGACATGGAAAAGACGATTGTTTAAGACCCCCCCTTACGATCACCACTGACCTGACATTGAGATTATTGTTGTAAAAATATATGGATATATATATATATATATATATATATATATATATATATAATATATATATATATATATATATATATATATATATATATATATATATATATATATATATATATATATATAGCAATTAAAGAAGTCAATTTAATTGTTGTTGAAAACGTCCATATTAAAAACAAGAGCAGTAGTATAAGGTATAAGAGAAGTACTCCGGACAAACTTTAAAAATAAAAATTATTAAAGGGCCATAACTCTGACAAAAATCACTGAACCGGAAAATGCTGACAATATGCACAACTAGACTTGGTACTGATCATTCCTGGAAAGTTTGGATGAAATTGCACCAGTAGTTTATGAGAAGTAGTCCGGACAAGTTTTTTGACGGACAGACGGACAGACAGAGACAGACAGACAGACGGACAGACAGACGACGGAGAAGTGATCCCTATATGTCGCCACTACTCCGTAGAGGCGACACAAAAATTATTACATATAAAACGTAACATTTTTATATAAATTTTAAAATCGAGGTTAAATATCATTCTGAAAAAAAAGTAGTAACACGTGATATAATGCATTTTTAGTTTTCAGTTTAGCTAATTTTATCCTTTATCCGACTTGACTGAGATGCCAAACATAAATTTTTTAAGTCAAATAATATATTTAAATAATTTTTCAAACTCTTGTGAAGTTAGGGTGGGTGGCGGAATAACACACATTTTGTCCGGTTCCTTGTAACACATGGAAATGCACGTCACGTACACTATTTGTCACTTCAATAAACATTGATGATATTGGTATAAAAATAAAAATTACTTAAATTACGATGAATCATTTTCATAATTTTAAGTAATTAACTATGTCATGGTACTAAAACGACCCGGTTGAATGATATTGTTAAGAAGCTGGCAAATAACAACCGGATACGTGTCAATTTGTTTGACACTTACCGCCTTGCAAATCCACTTTCAAAGGAAAACCAATTGTGTAATATTATGTAATACATGGGTTTTTAGTTTGTGATCTTTAACACCCTGCTGTTTTAATTTAAATTACTGATGAAATAGTCACCTAATGATACCTTGAACAGAGGACTTTTGGTCGTTGAATTATAAGTCCCGCTAATTATGTATATCTGTTATAAATATCAATTCACGTTTTAAGTACTTACCGCTTTAATTTAATTCATCCCAAATTTTCTTTTTTCTGTGTGACATAACTAGAAATCACGCCGTTTTTAAGACTTTAAGTGCGCTAAATGTATGCTATCGTACGTTATTGCGCTTTTGCCCTACGCAGAATGCGCATGCGCGAAATGCAACATACGTTGCTATGGAAAAATAGTACAGTAAAAAGGTCTATACACTCAGTAAATTTTCTTGTTGGTCACTATGTGACATATCTTAATGTTAGGATGATAACAAAGATACATTTCGCACATACTGTTGTTACTGTTGAATTTATGTACACAACTAGTCATTGGCATAATGTCTCATGCTTAAATTCCATTAATGAAACAGATAGTTTTCGTTAAATTCACATTACTTACACTCGGTCGTCGTGACTAAAGTAATAATTCATAGCCATTACTTCACGTGGCCAACCGTGACTTTCCTCGGGAAGTTCACTGAGCGTTTATTATTCTTGGATTTTAAATCTTTTATCAGTATATATGAAATGGTTTTATTTTTTTTTTAAAAAAGAACGTACAAAGTAAATATAGAATAAAGATATCTTATATCTTCATCTTAAAGAATTCATATCAATTGTTCCTCCAGGGAGCTTTATCATTTCATATCTTATCTATTTTTAATACTAGATTTTATATTAACTACTATCTATCTATATATTACTCATGTATGAACAAGGTATACTAGTAAACGAATATAAATTAAATTTTCGCCGTGGAAATAACGAAACATATTAATTTTATTTCAATGCAAACTTTGTTAGATAAAAAGATCATATGACATTTGGAATACATTATATATACATAGCAATGTTTGTTTTCTGCAATAGAATTCAAAATGCGTGTGCTTTATTTAAATTCACCTTACTTATTTTGATACATTAGGTAAAATGGTTCCAGTGGAAATGCTGCATCAACATCAACACGTTATTGCTATTTTAAAAGAGCAGAATGATGAATTTATGCAGCGTCTAGATAAGCTTAGTGCAAGCCTCGACTCTCTCCTACCACTTGTAACTGAACTTGGAGATCCTAAAACACACATGAAAAATCTTTCAAATTTGCACAAACATTCCGGCATGTCGACAACAATTTGGAAAATTCTTGGTAAATTAACAGACGACCAACTTCCTGAAAGGTATAGACCAGACTTTAGCCAGGAAGAAATACGACAAAAATGTCTATACTCAAAAGCAAGATTACAACGAGTATTTCCACATCTGTCTATGCCATTACAAAAGAAACCAGAAAATTATAAAGGAAGTCAATACTAATACTGTGTTAGTCATTGTAGGAAGAAAATAGTGTGTTAAGTGAGTTACTATAAGTAGAAAGACATCTATATCTTTATGATATATACCAACATTTTTCTAAGCAATCACAAGACTTGTACATTTGCCATTTCCGTTCCGGTTAATTTTAGTTATGACAATTAATAGTTTAAAACACTTTTCCAAAAGACAATATTTATACATTTTATTATCTGTCAAAATTTTCCAGCCGCAAAATTTATAAATATATATAATTTTAGAAAAACTCGGGGATAGAACTATCAAAAGTAGTCTTCAGCTTTTTTTTTATTAAATCTACTCTTAAATGATTTTTGCTTTTATTGCGTTTAGTTTCCATCTAATAAAAATATTTTCGATTTTAAATGAATTATAAGCATACCATATTTTGTTTTGATATAATGCAAGATGTGTCTAATCAATGAGTTTCTCAAAAAACTTTATGCTTTCTACTCCTTTATGTCTGAAATTGTATTTAAATTGTGTATATATGTACCATAGAAAAAACCAAGACATTGTTTAACAAATACCCTTTAAAATTACCTGATATCTGAACATACAATCAACTTAATGATACATATAAACAGGTATTGGAACTTGATAAATCCAGTGTAGATATTAGATATATGTGATTTTCAATATAAACTATCTGGTGGCGTTGGTGTTGATAGTTTACCCCTCACCCGTCCCAGATCACGGCAGTTTGCCACTTTGAATTCACTGGATAAACCTCCTATATCCGATTTATCCTACTTGATTCTCATGTTATCATGCTTTTACCTTGACGGTACATTAATTGTATGCATTGTCTAAATGAACCAAAAGCATGTTTAGTATTTAACTGTAGATGTTGTGTTTGAATAAGTTTCATTATTAAAAAGGCTGATACTAAATTAATATATAAAGCAAATTAAAGCAAGACCCCCCACCCCCCCCAAAAAAAAAAAGAAAAAAAAAAAAGAGGTCATGTGCTAAATTTTTCTATATACATCTGTAAATAATAAAGAAAGGTGAAAAGTATATTCGTTTCTTTTATTACAATGTACATTGAAAGTCCGTAAAGATCTGGATTATGTATTGGAAATTTGCTGCATTTTATAAAGCATGTATCTTCAAAGTTTCCAAAGGTCCTGCCTAGTTGACATGTATTATTAAATGTAATATCTATGAATTAACTGAGCGGGGATTTCGAAAGATGTAAAAACACCTTATATTATTGGGATATTGTATGAAATAAGGTGAAAAGTAAATTTCACAGTGGTTTAATGTAGCTTTATGCACATAGAAGATTTTGCAAAGAATTAATTTCTTATTTGATGGGTGCATTATGTACTTCATATAATAATTGATATTGAAATCAGATTAAACAGAATTTTATGTTAAATTTCTTCAGGAACATGTTTTCTTTCCATCAGATGTAACAAACTTTTATATTGTATTTACATTTTAAGATACATTATATGATATTGTTCATATAAAATGACTTGATAAACCAAATCAAATGGTGTGCAAGCAATAATAAGAATATCCACAATTATAAGACCATCCCACAATTAAGACCACTTTGATCCTTTGGTCCCTGTGGTGGTCTTAATTGAGGGTTTTTACTGTATACTTTGTCCTTGGTCAATATTAGTTCCTTATAAAATTCGATGAAGAAAGATAATCCAATGCACGCTAAATAGCTCAGTCTTTACAGCCGCGGTACTGTATTCCGACGATTTCGGATTTGAGTTCTTGTCAGACTGAACTTTGTTTTTCTTACCCTGTGAAATGTATTGACTGTGACTATAATACACAAACTCCTTGTCAATTGACATTTCCCGCTTTATAGAAGACTGGTCAAAAGATGAAGGTCAAGATATAAATAGTGTACCTAGAACTCAAAGCAAAACATGAAATAAGTTTCCCGTTTAAACGACTTCTAAGTAAGGTTTATAGCTACGCTCTTTGCAGATGATTCAAATCATATTCTGTCTTAAATGGACAACCTTTTCTATGCATGTGATTGGATTAATAAATGGCAAAAACTTAATTTTTTATACAAAATACAAAACTATGCACATTGGTCAAAGTGCATCCTCTGACTTTTACATGAAATACTTAATTATTAACAAGATCTGTAAAATCCAACGGGTAAATAGGTGGCCTTAAAGTGGTTTTCGACTAGAAAATAAAATTGTATAGGTATATGAGTCACGTGCAAAACATTTATCATGAATGTTGATGCACCAACTTGCCAGAGTAAATGGAAAATTAGCTTTCAAATCTGATTTGGATAAAGAACATAACTAGGTTTCACTAATAACTGTTTCATATCATAACCTTGCGGTCATCAAGACGTGCCATAAACATCAAGAATTACAAAACATTATGAATTATGAACGTCCGTTTTATGCGCCCTTCGTTTATTTGTCCGTCTGCAAAATCATCAGTGTTAATTTAATATTTTACCGGTTTTGCTTTATTTTGTAAAGTGTACTTTTTTAGAAGTCTGCACTAAAGTATAATTTTGATACATATCTTTAAGTTCTGCTCCATTCTTCACCATGATGGCTAAGTCTTTTAACTACTGTCTCTAAAAATGTTTCCATCAATAATAATTAAAAAAAATAAAAAACAGACGGACCAAAGAATCGTTGAAAAAGATGAAGCATGAAAAAAGAATCAGAAAGTGTACAGGTATTTTTTTCAAGTTTAAACGTTTACATTGAGGAGATGGTGACAATATTCAATTATCATAATGTGTTATCATATCCTCAACCCACTAGGATGTTAATATAAAGAGAAGTCAAGTATATATTACCTGAAGTAGCCTAACAACATACCCTGAACTTCATACAACAATATTTGCCTATCATGCACTTTTCACTTCACGATATCCCTTCCTTTTAACCGACTGGTGATTTTGAATGATTATCTACATGTATAATCACAGTTACAGTAGCATTATATGGCGTTGGCAGAGATATTTCTAAATAAAGATGAATTTGATGATAATTTTTAGGGTAAACCTAAATTCATTATTTCAACATAGAATATGTGACATCAACATATGATTTCTTAGTAATTCTGTAGTTTGAAATACGTATACAAAAACGATAGCCAACAATAAAAACTCAATAAAATTATTAAAAACATGAACATTTTTAACAATATTACTACAACATAGCATAATTAATTATATCTAAAATGAAAAAGAACAAACAAAAGAACAACAACCTCGAGCCTTTATGACATATTAAGTAAGTGTATATTTTGAAATTCTCACTAGAAATGATGAAAGGTTTTGTCCAGGTTGAAAGATGGATTAATCCATTTGCATATTTAAACATGGTTATACAGGTGTATTAAAAATAACTTGAGTCATTACCTTAAAAACAAATAGCTTTGCAAAAGGCAAAGTATACGATTTAGTTTTGTACATATTGGGCTTGTTCATTTATCCTAGGTAACGGGAAGAGATCGCTTAAGGTCCTTAATGACGGTATTGTATAGATTTATAGAATTTAGCTGTTGGAGTGGTCAGGGAAGGGAAAGGGGGAGTTTTTTCTTTCGATAAACATAAACATAAGATTTCTCTTTGATTGTTTTAGCATTACTTAGAATCATTTGTACTTAATCATTATCCTTATGGCAAGTGCGTTTCTGTTGCACAGTTTTGACACTGCAATCGACACTTTCACTGATTTTTTGGCAACTTGTCTTTGCGAATTGCTTTAAAATAAAATACATTTCCATGCATGAAAATTCTTTTTATTATTGAAAACAATTACGTACGTAAGTTGCAAGTAATATATTCTTTAACTAACTAACAGTTTGACATAAATATCTACGACATTCTGATATTTTTTTTTTTTGCTATTTAACCATCTATAACTCATATGTCAACATATTCATTAAAAGTTTTGATAATTTCATAAATATTGCAGGGCCGAACTGATACAATCTACCAATGTTACACTACGTATAGTTATAAGGTTAAGATGTAGAATGAATATTGTTCACATATAACTTTATCATACACACCTATTTCTTTATCTAATGTTATCAATAATTCATTCATGGAAAGATCGACCTTATTAATTTCCATTTATGGAAGTGTTGTTTAAAATGCTATTAATAGCTCAGTATATACTACTTTATTCATCGATTAAGATCTTTGATAATTAAATGACGATGTTAAGTAGTTATTGAAGGTCGTGATAGTAACGTTATAATTGTGTTTGAATTACTATTTGTTTCATTATAAAGCATAGGTTGCCTTTTCTAGTCTGTAAATGGATACTTAAGACGAATTAAATGAAAAGATATCCAAAAACGAAATGGATATGTTGAAGCAATTCACGGAAGGTAACTATTTTGATTTAATTGCATAATAATTTTATGGAAGGCAACGTTTATTTATTGCCATTTTTTTATTATCATACAATTCAATTTTAAACTCGATGTTGTAAAAATGATAATAATTGTATGCATACATGATTAACATTTTACATTTAGTTAGCATATACTCAGATGCTATCAGATACAGTATAATACATACTATGCATGTATATACATACATGTATATGTGTGCATACATGTATATGTTCATTAAACTCCTCGGTATTTTCATAGTTTTTACAATGAATTGTGAGCTGATTATTACTAAAAATTCTGGAAAGAGTGAAAATTAAGAATAAATAGATGACTATTAGGGTCTTATTTATCTTTCTATAACTCAATAGTTTTTATCTTTCAAAGATCATTACATGATGGACGTGCAATGTATTGAAACGTTTCAACAACTTTTGAAAGAACTAATAGGAAAGGTAAACCAATCTCGTATGGAAATTCTCCAGGATACGTTGTCTGTCCTTAAAAGAAAGGACTAGGAAAAGTTGCATTATAATACAGAAACACGGTGACTTTAAACTCAAAGTATATGTATGCAGGTAAT
The DNA here is from genome assembly GCF_026571515.1 of Ruditapes philippinarum. NCBI lineage: Eukaryota > Metazoa > Mollusca > Bivalvia > Venerida > Veneridae > Ruditapes > Ruditapes philippinarum. The sequence continues at coordinate 191,045 of NW_026866139.1, read as the reverse complement.
TTCATTCTGTCAGTTAATTGTCAAAAATGTTATTCCACCATGTACATATATCTTTTGTAGCAAATTATTTAATTATTTATTTGAATATTTTTCCTTCACGTAGAAACACGTAAATCGTAAAACATTCTAAAATCAAATCTATTATTGTATCTTTATTGTATTTTCTAGGAAGTGATAATAAAAAATAACTTTAAGGATAGAGCACTTGTCATATTCTAAGGACCACGAGTGAGAATTAGTGCAAAAAACGATCAGACCTCTTATTTGCACCGATTAATAAAATAACCATCAATCGGATAGAAGAAATGAACTCTGGTATACAGTATACATGCAGACCTATTGCAAGAACTGCTTGAAAGCGATGACAATGAAACAGGTTTAAACTGTTTTGGAATAACAGATATTTACATACGAAGTGTGGCATATAAAATCAAAGGTATTTAAGCTGCACGCCTCCAGAGGAGCAAAAAATTTCGATAAAATCAAACCTGAAAAAAATGTACTGACATTTTATAAAAAGTATAAAGATTCAAAATTCTAGTAATAATTTACATGAAATGTGCGATTAATGACCGTTTTTTTTCAGTATTTATAACTATATTTCTACTGCGTTACTAACACAGTAAGGGCTATTTTTGCACATTTTGACGGATTGTAAGTGCCATTGATAATGTAAAATTTGCATTCTTTTGGTAACTTCACAATATTATACTGTTAAATACATTTTCAAATTTTCATGAAAATTAGCATGAATCTGGAGGCGGGCTGCTTTAATATATTTATATTTGTCATCTAACTGACTTAAATCCTATATACAATTATAATTGAGCCATGTCACGACAAAACCAACATAGTGGGTTTGCGACCAGCATGGATCCAGACCAGCCTGCGCATCATCGCAGTCTGATCAGGATCCATGATGTTCGCTTACCAACTCTATTACAAGTAGAGGAACTGATAGCGAACAGCATGGATCCTGATCAGACTGTGCGGACGCGCAGGCTGGTCTGGATCCACGCTGGTCGCAAACCCACTATGTTGGTTTTGTCGTGACACGGCTCATATCATTTATCGCTCAATTTGAATATATACTAAAATGCTGATAATGAACTCCCCGTCTGAAATGGCAGCAATTTTTATTTTGTTGGTTCGATAAAATCTGTTTATTGGTTCAAGATATAAAGATTTTATTGCAATCTTTATTAATTGTAAGAATTTGACCTTACTTATTTTGTTGATCTGACAGTTAAACAGTTCTACGAAATGTATACATGCAATGGCAGTTTAATCAGTAAATGCATTTACTTTACAAAAAAGTGTTAGCTCTATATATACTCGTATAAACTGATGGTATCTGATAACTGGTTTCATAGTTATAGAAAGAGCATCGAAACAAAAGGATATTTGATTTGTACAGGAGGCGTCGCCCCCTAGTATGAATCAGATTGCCAAGTGTCTTGATATTCTTTCTCTTTTGTATCATAGGCAAAAATGGAAGCACGTCACATTTTGTCACAATATGAAACCTCAGCAAAAAAGTAACCAATAAAAGAGCATCTAAATATGATGTTTCTATCGCTGTCCCCTTTTCACAACAAGTACACCCCAGTCAATGGACACGCTCTGGATAACTTATACCTGCATTCCAGTTTACGCCCTGTGCATGTATATGTATACAATTTAACTCTGACACATTATCAACAGAAATGTCCCAATACTATTATGATACAACTAACAGGTACACCACACTTCGATCCATTTAATGTCATCAATACTTAAGATGAAGTGATAGATAATTATATTCTCAATAAATTTTCTTATTGATCACTAAGTGATTTATTTGAATGTAAGGATAATAACAAAGATACATTTCGCACATATTAATGTTGTTACTTTTGAATCAATGTACAAAATTGGTCATTGGCATAATATCATGCTTGAATTCCATTAATTAAACAGATAATTTTTGTTAAATTTACATTACGTACACTCGATCGTCGTAACAAATTTCATAATTCATAGCCATTACTTCACTGGGCCAACAGTGACTTTCTTCGGGAAGTTCTTTTTTAGATTTTAAATCTTTTATCAGTATATGAAATATTTCTATTTAAAAAGAACTTAATATTAAGTAAATAATGGATACATATTTGAAATTGATTTCGAAGTGTGTGTGCTTTATTCAAAATCATCTCACTTATTTTGATACATTAGGTAAAATGGTTCAAGTGGAAATGCTGCATCAACATCAACACATTATTGCTATTTTAAAAGAGCAGAATGATGAATTTATGCAGCGTCTAGATAAGCTTAGTGCAAGCCTCGACTCTCTCCTGCCACTTGTTACTGAACTTGGAGATCCTCAAACACACATGAAAAATCTTACAAATTTGCACAAACATTCCACAACAATCTGGAAAATTCTTGGTAAATTACCAGGCGACCAACTTCCTAAATGGTATAAACCAGATTTCAGCCAGGAAGAAATACGACAAATATGTCTATACTAAAAAAACAAGATTACAACGAGTGTTTCCACATCTGTCTATGTCATAACAAAAGAAACCAGCAAGTTAACTGTGTTAGTCATTGTAGAAACATAACAGGAATATTTAGGTAATTCAATAAGTTTAAAGTGAGTTGCCTTTATGACATATACCATCATTTTTCTACTTTGTTAATAAATTGCAATCACATGACTTGTAAATTTGTCATTTCAGTTCCGGTTAATTTTAGTTACGACAAAAAATAGTTTAAAATCTTACACATTTGCACAAACATTCTTGAATGTCAACAAAAGTTTGGAAAATTCTTTGTAAATTTACAGATGACCAACTTCCTGAAAGTATAACCAAGACTTAAGCCTGGAAAAAATACGACAAAAATGTCTTTACCCAAAAGCTAGATTAGAATGATCAGTCATTGGAACTTAATATATCGAGTGTTGATATCAACTTAATGTGATTTTCTGGTGGCGGTACCAGGAACATTGTGTTTATATATTACCCCTCATCTCCACATATCACGAAAGTAAGCCACATTGAATTCGCCGAATAAACTTTCTTTACCATTCAATTGATTCTACTTGATTCTCGTTTTATCATGCTTTTACCTTGAAAGTGCATCGTATGCATTGTCAAAATGAACTAGAAGCTTACATAGTATTTAGCTGTAGAAGTTGTAATGTATGTGTTTGTATTACCCTAAGTTTCATTATACTGTTTTGAAAAGGCTGGTCCTTGATGTCAATATCAAATGTAAAAGCCAATTAACAGGAGACCCCCATCCCCCCAATGTTGATTTATACATCTGTAAATAATATAGACTAGAACTCGAGTCGGATGTGTCGCCTTGTGAACAATATGGTTTAAAAGAAATGACAAAGACAAAAATGAAATTTGAAAATCAACAAAGGGCAATAACTCATAAAATAAGAAATGCAGATCAGCAGTTTCTGTGCACTGCACTTCTTATCAATAAAATCTACCATCCTAATAAGTTTCAAGTCTAAAGCTTTTATAATTTATGAGAAATGGCCTGGACAAAATTAAAGTATGAAAATTAACAAAGGGCAATAACTCAAAAAATAAGAAATGCAGAGTACCAGTTCTTGGGCAGTGCACTTCGATTTAATGAGATCTATCACCGTATGAAGTTTCATGTCCATAGCTTTTATATTTTAGGAGAAAAGGCCTGGACAAAAATAAAGTATGAAAATTAACAAAGGGCAATAACTCAAAAAATAAGAAATGCAGAGTACCAGTTCTTGTGCACTGAACTTGTTCTTAATGAGAGCTATCACCCTATGAAGCTTCAAGTCCATAGCTTTAATACTTTAGGAGAAATGGCCTGGACAAAAATAAAGTAGGAAAATTAACAAAGGGCAATAACTCAAAAAATAAGAAATGCAGAGTACCGATTCTTGTGCACTGCACTTCTTCTTAATTAGATCTATAATCCTATGAAGTTTCAAGTCCATAGATTTTATACTTAAGGAGAAATGACCCTGAGAAAAATAAAGTATGAAAATAAACAAAGGACAATAACTAAAAAAATAAGAAGTACAGAGTACTAATTCTTGTACACTGCACTTCGGGTCATTATGAGAAGCATGCATACCAAGTTTGAAGTCAATCTGACTCATAATGACTGACTTATGCTCCGGACAAGCTTTCAGGGACGCCGACAACGACGCCGACAACGACACCGACAACGACGCCGACGACGACAACGACGCCACCGACAAAAGTAACCCTAATATGTCGCCTTTTTCAAGGCGACACAAAAAGTGAGTACTATATTAGTTACCTTTATTACATTGTATTATACACAGAAAGTCCGTAGAAGATCTGGATTAATTATTGAAAATTTGTTACATTTCATTAAATCATAAGAGCTTAAGTCAAGGATGTATCTTAAAAGTTTCCATATGTCCTGCCTTCTTGACTTATATTATTAATGCATATCTATGAATTAAAAAATAATGTCGATCTGAGCGGTGTTTATCGGCTATTTATCTCCGGTTTGGAGTTTTTATGCTAAGGAAATTAAGAATTGTATAGAAGGCCGTATTTCGATAAAAACAAGTCAAAATAAGGGAGCTCACTAGCGCTATTTTTGTCTATTTACATTCGGGGGGCAGTGGACCTAAAATGAACTATTTTGTAGTTTAGTGTGGCCAGACACACAATTCCAAATGTTTAAAAATCTGTTACAACGGTAGTAACACTAACATTATCATCATCATTATCATCATCATCATCATCATCATCATCATCATCATCATCAACAACAACATTAAAACAACAGTAGCAACAACAGCAGTAGTAGCAGCAAGAACAACAACAACCACAAAAAAATAAAAAAAAAAAAAAAAAAAAAAAACAAAAAAAAAAAAACAAAAAAAAAAAAAAAAAAAAAAAAAGAAAAAAAAACACAAACAAAAAACAGCCCCCAAAAAACCCAAACAAGCAAAGAAAATCTTACCAACTCAAAATACTACCTAAAAAGTTCGAATTAATCTGAAATAGTGAATAGGATAACAACAATCATTTTTTACTTAAACTTTAAAAAAAATAACAGGAAAATCTTCAATTGATCTAAAACATGTTATCACGTTTGCAAGATCATCTTAAATTTCAACATCGAAACGTACAAACTCTGTGTAAAACAAGTTCATTTGTACTGAAAAATGAAATAAGTTTTGTTGAGAGTTGAGAAATATGAAATAGACACTTTCATAAGCTGAACGATTTGATTGCACGTTTTCTAGAGATTTAAGCGATTTCAGGACATTTCGATTGTAATTCTTTAACAATATTAAAACTTCCGAAATAAATATTTCCACAGCATGACTCATTTTATATTTATTATTAGACTTTATCTGGGTAGATTGATTCCAAATACTTAAATCTAGTAATTTATAAGCATCAGATGAATGACAATGGTAACAGTTTTAAAGCTTGTCTTTATTTCTTTGTATTTTGTCCACGATATTGGAGTGAATTATTTTATAAAACACACTCATCATACGAAAGGAGTACAAAGTACACATTGTATAAATAGAAACTAGGACATAGATTTTTCGCCTCGTTTTGACTTCATTTTCGGAAAATGAGTGTAGTATTTTACAAAATTATCTATTTCTGTAAAAGTTCTGCACCACAATTAAAATTCTAGAGTATTTAATTTCGACTTTGCATCGAAAAATCATTATTTCAAGCCTCAGTCTCTGATTTCGATATGAATTTTCGAAATTAATTTAAACCGAAAGGAAAGTCATATTGATGTCGGCCTCGCTTTGAAATAAATATGCCATTGTAGCTTCTAAGGTTACCGCATTTTTGTACATCAATGGATATAGCTAATAAGTAATGAAATCATATCTAAAAAAAGGATTTTTTTAAATCAATTTAAGATTAGTAACAGTTGGATGAAGTCAGGTAAGTACCACAAATATTACTGTAGATCTTCTAAAAATGTTTTGGTTATCATCTTAAGTCATGAAAAGGGCGTCAAACATGGCGGTTTTCTGAGTCCTTCTGATATTGGACATGTTTTATAAAATGAAGATATAAATATGAATGTAAAATACATTTTTATTTTTAGAGAATCTAGAAAATATTTTAATATGTTCTTTCGAAATACAGAATACAAATGGTTTGATTATAAAATCATAAAGAAGGTGAAGGTCAATGAATAGATTTATTAAAACGTGTCATTTTGCTTTTCAAATTTGTTATTTTTCAAATTTAATAAAGAATATTGTAAATCATGATGGTCAGTATAATAAAAATAACATTTCTAAAGACTTTCCTATTTTATAAATTGTTTCTAGTATATATAATGAAATCAGCGATAAAACAAAACCGATTTTTATCGTTTAATCTTAACTGCACTTGATGTTTATGACAGAGCGCTTGCGTAAATGTTTTGGCTATTTCATATCTCCTGAGATATAATTTGGAAATTATTCCCCGAACGTTGTTTTATTCATTTGAAAGAATAATAAATTTCAATTGATTGATTTGATTAAGTATAGGAACGTTTTCACGTAATTAAATAACCACTGACATGCTAAAGCATGAAAATGATTTGTTTGGTTTCACGGCACAGAAAATATGCGCTGATCATTGATAACGTTTATGATGCATAGTTTACATAAACCTCGTAACATGCATTAAAGTATTTACCGAAAAAAATGCTTAACGTGTATAATGCATATCTGCTGTCTGTAGTTTGCAAATTTTATTTGATTTTTGAAAAAGAAAACCGGTATCGGACAATCATTTTGTGTCACCAGCTCAAGCATGAAATCATTGTGCAGTAAAATCCGTACTTAAAAGCAACATAACATTTTATTCTAGAGCAGTTTATTACGTTTACATACAACATTCACGTGCGTTGAATAACAGATACAATCTTTGTTATATAACTCTTTCGGAAGTCTATGACCAGAATATGGAAACAACATAATTCTACCGTTTGTAAATTTCATAAGAAATATTTCATTAGAAACATTTTACTCTTATAATAAACAAACACACAAACGCACGCGCACAATTGTACCACTCATACAAACACATTTTTAAAGCAGCACGCCTCAAGATTCATGCTAATTTCCATAAAAATTTTGAAAATGTATTTGAATGTATAATATTGTTAAATTACCAAAAGGAAGCCATTTACACGTTAACAATGGCACTTACAAGCCATGTTAATTAGCAAAATGTGGTCAAAATATGCATAAATAGCCCTTACTGCGTTAGTAACGCAGTAGAAATATAGTTATAAATACAAAAAAAATCAGTAATTAACCGAACATAACATGTATATATTACTTCAAACTTCAATCATTTAACGTTTCCTAAAATCGTAGTACATATTTTTCAAGTTTGATTTCATTGAAAATTTTTTACTCATCTGGAGGCATGCAGCTTTAACTATTTATATGTACACATACTTTTAACACATTATCTGAAACATATGGAACTGAGATTCAAGTAGATAGATGAAATTTATACATTTAAATTAACAGCACATTTTTGAATTCAGCCATATCACTAAATATCTACTTTAATATATGGTATCTTTGAAAGGCTGTGCTTGTATCCAAATTAATACGACTTTTATAGATAAAGCAAATATTGTGATTTCAAAACAAATGTTGGTCTTGTCTTTTTGTTGACCTTCTCTAACATCTTGTTTGCTCTTTTTGATAGACTAGAACAAAATTATATTTTATTAAACTGCAATGTACATACAATGAGTCATTTAGAGTAGACAAAGATAACAGATTAAGAACAGAAAATGTGATGATTTTATCATGATACCATATCCTTCCTTATAAATAAGCCTAAAATTAATTAACAGAGAATTGCATTCACATGTTTTGTGTAATTCAACATATTAACAGATTCATGCACGTTTGACACTTCTTCTTCTTTTCCTAATTAAAAGATGAAATTCATTTCAATGGTGTTTATAGATTGCATTAAAATAGGATTACATAGAGGATATTTGTTTGTTTTGCATGTAAGATTGAAATATAATTTCATTGAGTGAACACCAGATGCAATATTTTCAAGAGTGGCGTAGCCACGAGTGAAAATATAATAGCTGGTGTTCACGAATGAAATATATTTCAATCGTATATGTAAAACAAATATTTTTTTTTTATTTCTTGTTTTTTAAGTGATATGAAGTTTTTTTTATTTATATTTTGCCGCGTAACGTCGCGCATTCTCCTTTGTGACGTCATCACATCATGACGTCAACATGATCAATTTCAGAAATATAGTTCTTGTTAAAGTTCTCTTACTTTGTTACATTTTTAACATGATTTATAGGTGACATCGACTTTTCTCTTCCTAAAGAAGCAAAATTTACGTATGACGGCATTTTTTCTGCCTGTTATTCCATTTAGTTATGATATTCTTTTCATTCGCATTCAGATATAGTCCGGCTACAGTGAAAATTATATTTTATAAATTTCACTAGTGGTTTATCAGAATATAATCATCTGATATATTGCAATAAAACACTGGAAAGCATGAAATAAATTCTTATTTGCTTTACTTGATTATTTCACAGGAAGTTATTTAACTGTACAGAGATTCAGCTAACAGGTCAGCTTGTTTACGGATAGCAATGTCAAACAACGATGACGCCAGTGAATGTCAATCGTTGTCAACGGATGCTTTACCTATGGCGCCGAGACAGTTGCCGGTAGACAACAGTCAACCTATACCACCTAGAGCAAATGAAGAAAACCAAGATGAACAATCAAGTACAGAACATCTTCAACAGCCAACACAATCACCTTTCAATCTACCAAACCCTCCAACTGATTGGAATTTTAATATTTTCCTAAACAAAATAGCAGACAGTTTAACAATGGAAGATCTTGTGAATATGAAATGGTTCTTTGAAGGTAAATATCGCATTTCAAACAAAAAGAGACTAATTTAAATAAATATATCTCAATTTTTTTTTCAATGATTTTTTGTTGTTGTTTCCCTTTGCTTTTTATTCACTAATCAGTCATATGTTATATCGCAAATAAACTACACCGTTCTTTAAAATAGAGAATAAATTGTCATCTTAAATTCTAATTATTTTGTTTTGAATGCTATTTTGATTTTTTTATAATCGTCTTTAATATTTTTTGTAATAATAATAAAAATGATAATAATTTGCTACATAATTTGTTAGTTTTTAAGATACACTGAAGCTTAAATAATAATAGTAATAATAATAATAATAATAATAATAATAATAATAATAATAATAATTATGATAATTATAATTAAATTTAATGATTGTGTGATAATGATGGTTTTGTTAATGGTAGATGATGATGATGATAACGACGATAAATAACTTTTTCCACATGTTTATTTCCTATTAGGGTTAGATCTTACAATTTCTTATTGTGTAATTCGTTATTATTGCTTCATTATTAACATTTATTTTAGTTTATTCCGTACATGATAATACAAAAACATGAAGAAAATCTCATAATAGGAGTATATTAATATTCATATAAAATTTACAGGCGAAGGCGGTCTAGGGAAAGGGGTTCTTGAAAAAATTAAGACGCCACAAGATCTATTTCGAATAATGAGAACAAGAGGTTACATTACTCGAGATAACTTGTTATACCTTCAAGGAATTTTGTACCAGGCAGGAAGAAAAGACCTAATACAGGACGGGGTCGAATATGCAAAATCTTTGGGCAATGTAGTGCATTTCTATGCTCCAACATATTTACCAGGTAAGACAATAACTTACTGATAGAAGTTATGCAATAGGTACACAGTACTTCTATCACTTAAATAATTATGATTTGTTTTAAGACAAAACATATTGAGACAATATTATATTCCATTAAATATATAACTTCTATTTCAGGTTATTTGTCTTTACTAATTGTAAAAAGCCTTGACACATCAATTTAACCTACTGAAACTTAGAATGTGAGATTGCTTAACTGTACAAGCAACATAATTGTCATTCAAAAGTTTATGTGTTTTTCTTGAAGCTACTAGTTAACCAGAAACAGTCACATTTTTATATTTAAACTCTGTACAATAATTATGTATGCTTTATTTTAGAAAATGGTTACAAATATGTAAAATTTCATGTTGATGGTAAAGATTTCACAAATTACTCACGGAATGATGTAGAAAATCTTCGACGTATTGTGTCTGCTATCTTGTTTGTGCCACAACATTTTGTGTTTATTTGTGGCATTGAACCGTCTTCTAGTTTGGTCATTACGCTGATGATCCCAGATCTTTATGTGGAGATACTACAAGAAATGCTCGAGGATGGTGATGTTATGACAACTCTTCATGAAACTGGTGTCGATATAATTGATATAAATGGACAGACATCATACAACATCAAAAGTAAGTATTGTTGAAATGAGTTTTACCATATAATTAATATTGTAATGGAAATGTAATGCTTAATATTGGGTAGTCTAAAAATAGGATCAAGTGTTTTCTATTAGTTTAATTCTCATTTGAATATTTCATGACAGATGAACATAACTTGCAATTACTACTACAACCCATTACCAGATTTAATCAAACCGAACCTGCAGCATCATTAAGTTTACCTTATAAATATACAGAGAAAACATCCACGAAATATTATAATATTTATTATTGTAGCACATGAAACATGATTTGAATATATACTGTTATACATACGTATATACAAATATTTATGTAATGAAATATGTTTTAAATATGTCCTTATTATATATTAAGCTTAAATATTGTACTTATGCGAATGTTGATTTTACATGTTCTTCTATAATTTAGTTTTCCTTAAAACATCTATATGTGCTATCAATGGGTATAATATGTATGTTATACATTTTGTATTGATATTTTTATTTCATAATAACATTGCTATCATTGTTTCGAAAGAATTCTTGTGTCATGAATGTAACACCATTTTATCTTGAATTGATACTGATGTCTTTCCAGAAGGTACTGGTGATACTAATACTGTTGAAAGGGAACAAGAAATAAAACTAGTCAATGTTTATGAGCAACTTAAACAAACCCAACAAAGCCTGGATACTAGCGAAATGACATGCATTGACCTATATAGACAAATTGACGACATGAAACACACAATAGACGAGACAAAAGAAAACCTAAGCAATATGGAAAACAAGGTGTATGCGTTAAAGAAAGTATTATCAATGTCAAAGGATGCAACGGAACCTGCATCTCTCAAAGAACTAAGTAGCCTGGAAGATTTTACCGAGTGTCTTGACCACTTCAGAGCACAAAATATTGACAAAAAAGTAGTACGGCGTATGTTAGATGCCACGGTCAATATTGTTTCAAACAGGGTACGAGAAAGTCATAGAATGCAAGAAGAAAACCTGATACTTGGTTTACAAGACATGCAATCACAGCTTATGCCATTGAAATTTGAGGTTGAGAAATTCAAATTCCTTGACAGTTTAAGCAAGATTGATAAATCTGTTTTAGGAAGAATGCAGGAACTCTTGAAACCATTCATAGGTACTTTTTTGCAAATTTTTTACGAATGTATATGTATCTATATAACGTTAATTATGTATTCATTACTTATACAATATTAATTGAACTTATGATACAATATATATGTTTGGAAACGATCATTTACTGAACATCATGTACTACTGATACATTATTTCTTTGTTTCTAAAAATATATTTTACTTACTTCTTTTTTTCATGCAAATTGGTTAATAAAAAGCGATTATTATTACGTTTTAATTGTAATCCTCCCTGTAAACAATATCAGTCAAATGATAAATATTTCATTTGTGTTATACTATATTTCTTTATCAAGGTCAAAGAGAGGTTTCATTGACACCGCTTGGAATGCAAATGCTGGCAAATATAAGCAGTAAACTACACAAAAAAGAAAAGGAAAAGTTAAAGAAGAAATATCAATGGACTCCAAACGGTGAAATCGAACGATTTATGGAACAAGATCAGAACCTTTTACTCGCTGGAATATTTTACAAAGAAATAACAACTAAGCAAACTGATATCAATTTTGGTAAGCAATTAATTCATCATGTAAATGCTTAAAAGCCTGATTATAATGATGATTGTAATCTTACTTAAATTGATATGTGATACTTAAAATCATCAAAATGTTAATAACGTTAAGCGACCAAGGATCATTCAATTGTACAATTAACATACAGAATAAATGATTATATATCTGTTTTGCTGAAATACTGATACAATATTCGCTTTTTGATAACTCTGACGCTTTTCGAATTTTCACGTTGTATATTAAGATATCTAAAATTTATTTTGTATGAGGACGTCTTTCAATAGTTTTTATTGTAGATTATCAAAGTGAATATTTTTAAATAGTAAAGCAAAAATTCTTTAAATTTAAACAGTCACGTAATTTAAATTCTTCTAAAAATATATTGTGAATTAAATATGAAAAGCAAGGTTTATGATACTAAAAATGATAATGATCAAATATACAGATACCAATTACAGTTTTGAGTACTACGAGACATACACACTTATTCGCAAGAAATTTGCAATTTATTTAAATGTGGGAAGAAAAATGAAAACGTAGACAAATATTACAAATATTCAGCGATATTTTAAATTATTCTATTTTACAATTTACGTTTTGTTTTGCCAATATCTTCACACAAGATTGTAGAGCACGATTGTTTAACATTAACGGAAGTATGGATGCGTTAGAACGTGAATACATATGTCGCAGCTCAAACGAATCAAAGGGCTCGTTGACTCTGCTGTGAGTTCTGGACCTGGGGTAGAGGAGTCTGTAAAAAGACAAGTATGCGCTACTCAAAATATTTATTCTTCCCTACAACAAAACCGTGGCCTGTGCCAACAATTTCTCAATTCAAGTGCCCATGCGTTGTGCAGATTAGCGGGGAAATTGAAATATTAGCGAGAAAAGTTAATCGAAGATATTGAAAAGGTTATAAAGTACTATTATGTATAGGTAACGGCTATTGGATATGAGCTATGAGTATATGAATTAAAGAAATAACTACGGAAAACGATAATGGACACTAACATTAACATATAAAAATACAGAGACAGGCATGGACACGAACAGATTAAAATATACAGCACTTGGCAATACGGACAATGTATACTTGACCCTGTGACATCATCCCCCTCAATAGGAAATTTCGTTCCGACATTTAAATAAAGGTCAACCCATATACACTTACCTTAGAATAGATAAACCGCAAGGTTCTTCTCTATACTGTCCAATAATACAATACTCTATACTCCTGTACATATCGTACAAATTTATCCAAAGACTACTCAATAACTACTGTAGCTAACAATAATCTACACTACAGCTCAAAAATCTGTCAAAGTTTCATGTAAAGTCACAGAGACAGGACACCATATACTTGAAATATGATAAACAAGATCAACAAGGAAAGGCGGCGTTCAATGAACGCAGCCCCCATATGACCCAGCAACAAGAACCAATGGCAAGGAGCCCAGGCGGACCCCAAACAAAAACAGGACAGGACAAAGACAGAGCACGGACAGGTTAATTATTAAATGATAAATAATTAGTAACTGATTAGGAATTCAAAGAAAATAATAATAGGCCCACAAAGGGGAAGGGGACAGGAGACCGGGGGAAGGGGGCGGGGGTAATCAAAGAAATAAAAACTAGAGGCAATGGGGAAGATACTTACCGTAGACGAGAAAACATCAAGGGACACAAACAAAAGTGTCACCAAAACAGTATGAAACAACATAGACATACATCTAAGGAACACAGTGGGGCGCCGCCTTGGAACTGTCAGCAGCATAATAATGACTGCTGGGGAGTTTAAACCGGTTAATGGTGCACCAAACCTCGCTCTTAGCCCCACCATGTTCCTATAAACGAGACAGTGTAAATAAAATGAATCCCCGCCAAGTGAAATTCTAACAGTTGTCATGGTTACAAAAGGTTAAATAAGTAAAACACTAAAATGATCATGTAGAAACATATAAAAGTAAACCCAATGACCATAACAAAAGTACTCAATGTCCTAAAGGAAGACAGAGCAACAAGAAAATCACCTACAAGGGCCCGACGAAGCAAGGCAGAAGACGAACATTAAGACAATTCAGTCCCAAAGGGCTTTACGAACTATCCATCATAGAGTCTCCCACTTGGTCCGTCAGATGCAATCAAAAGAGGAAAGCGTAGTGTCCAACTGTAAAAGGGTTGAACACTAAACATGCAGTATGTCTTAAAATAGTAGGGTCATAACCTCTTTTAATGAGCCTCAGGCCTATATGCCCACATAAAAATGTCAATATACAATAAAATCATTCAGAACACTTACATAAATGACTATTAAGCACTTATTTCAGTATTCATCTCACAGATGGCACTTATATCTGTGAGGATTCCCATAAAGCGCACACAACATCAGAATCACAATGTAAATTGAGTATATGCAGTAAAGCAAAAATAACATATGTTACAGATAAACCCCATAATATAACTTAGATAAATGAAAGTAAATTTGTGTTACGACATCACTGTCTCTTTCAAATACCTTAAAGCTTGCGATCATACTCAACAATATGAAACTTCTATGCTATGTCACCCAATAAGTTGATATTAACCAACTTGGCGGCGTTCTTTTTCTAGCAACACGGTCTGGGACAAAGGGTAAAGCACATGGATTAAGAGTGGACTTGCGTTTTTGAGGAATGATATATTCCTCAACAGATAATGGGGAAGTGGGAGGTGGGTTTTAGAATTTCCAGTTGTGTCTACACTGTGCACTGGTTTGGTACAAGAAAAAGAAGCGTCAGATTCAACTGACTTTTTGAGAGGAAGACCTGAGAAGGGTAAAAGGAGATTCCTATGTACAGTTCTGGGATTTCCTCTTCCATGCTCCTTCTTCACAAGGAAAACGGGCACATCAGGATTTGGTTGCTCCACCACAATATAAACATCTCTTCCCCATTTATCAGCAAGCTTGTACTTTCCCTTCAAACCAACGTTCCTCACCAGGACTCTGTCTCCTGATTCTAGTTTGGCCTCCCGTACTCGAATATCATAACGTTTCTTATGCCGTCTTGATTGTCGCAATGACTCTCTTGTGGCAACTTTGTAGGCAAAGTCCAGACGCTTTTGAAGGTCACGAACATAGTTAGAATGATCAGTAGACTTGGGTTGATCATCAGGCTGGATTCCCAGGAAGGCGTCGATGGCAAGACGTGGATGCCGTTCGAACATTAGAGAGTGGGGTGTAAGCCCCGTGCTTTCATGTCGGGTAGAATTATAGGCATACACTAATGCTGGAATATGTGCATTCCAGTTAGATTTCTGTAAATCTTCAAGGATACCTAACATGTTCAATAATGTCCGATTAAAGCGTTCTGGCATGCCATTGCCTTGGGGATGATATGGAGTGGTTCGGGATTTCTCACAATTGGCCAGCTTACACAGTTCCTTAATGACAACAGATTCAAAATTAAGGCCTTGATCACTGTGTAAGCGGCTAGGGAATCCGTAATGGCAAATAAACTGCTCAAATAAAATCTGAGCCGTTGTATGGGCTGTCTGGTTCTTAGTGGGGATAGCTTGAGCATAACGGGTAAAATGATCAGTGATAACCAATATATGCTCAAAGCCACCCACAGACATTTCCAAGGACAGATAATCCATACAAAATAGCTCAAGAGGAAACGTTGATTCCACAGAGACAAGAGATGCGGCCTTACCCACAGGGGTTTTACGTCGAATGCATCCGGCACATTCCCGAATACGCTTTTCAACATACGCGTCTAAACCGGGCCAGAAAAATCTGGACTTGATCAAAGATAAGGTCCGATCTCTTCCCTGGTGACCTGCCTCATCATGTTATCCTGAAAAAATAATATCATGAAAGACAATGGGTACAACCAATTGTACTACAGGATTACCGGACACATTACCTTTCCTGTACAAAATATCATCTTTGAGAAAGAGAGTACTCTATTCACGTAAATACTGTCTGACTGGATCTGTTTCAAGACAACTCTGGCGACTTGTAAGTTTGTGACCAGCTTTCGCAATACCAATAACTCTTGTAATTACACTATCTTTGGCTTGCTCGAGTTTCCAATCAACATCATTGAGACAAGATCCAAAATAGATAAAAACAGAATCCCTAAAGAAAGCCCAACACGGCAAAATTGAAAATGTTGTAGGCTCGGTTTGATTGAGCCTGTTCATGGACGGTACTGGAAAGTGCAAGTTACCGTCTACGCCCCCTAGCACCGGCTTAAGCAGAATTCAACATTTAAACATGAAATAGTAAAATTTTGAATTTAGAAACATCCGCAGATGTGTTCATACGGCGGTTATCATGGAACCTTCAATGTGACACTTCCGTGCCATTCCATGAAAAGCGGCGTATGGTCCCCAAGTAATAAAAAGCGTGTGCCCTAAGTCTTCACTCGAGGGAATAGCTTGGGCATTGTGAGACAAAGAAATACACTCAACTGCAGGGAGTTCTGGAACATCAGCAAAAGAAGCTTGAAACAAAGCTTTAAGAATTTCTGGGTAAAGAATTCTCGTTTCGTCACTATTCCTAACCTCAACACCTGGTAAACGAGAGAGAATGTCGGCATCTACATTAAGCTTTCCAGAACGATACTGAATAGAAAAGTGATAGGCAGAAAGTGAAACTAACCAGCGATGAGATTGGGCATCGAGCTTGGCTGATGTAAAAACAAACGTGAGAGGATTATTATCAGTGCGTACAAGAAACTGATTCACATACAAATATTCATGGAATTTGTCTACCACAGCCCATTTCAAGGAAAGAAATTCAAGCTTATGAGCTGGGTAGTTCCTCTCAGCCGGTCGTAAACCTCGACTGGCATAGGCATCAACTCTCTCAGTACCGTCAACTTTCTGATATAGAACAGCCCCTAGACCAAGACCACTTGCGTCAATATTCAAAATAAATGGTTTGGAGTAATCTGCATATGTCAGGATAGGTGTGGAAGTTAAACTTTTAATGAGAGACTTAAAAGCGTTCTCTTGTTCCTGACCCCATTTCCAAGGAGCAGCGTTCTTTCTGGAGCTACCCTTCTTATTAGTAGGATGACCAACAAGTAAGTCATTTAAAGGTTTTGCTATCAGGGAATATCCTTTTACGAAACGGCGGTAATAACCCGCAAAACCTAGAAATGAACAGAGTTCCTTGATAGATTTAGGGACGGGCCATTTTTGTAGATTACTTATCTTTTCTGGATAAGTTCTAACGCCATTTGCATCAACCACATGGCCTTAATACTTTACTTTAAGCTGAAAGAACTCGCATTTAGAACCTTTAAGTTTCAATCCATATTGTTCCAATTTGTGAAACACTGCCGCAAGTCTGTCAAAATGCTGTTGAACGGTGCCACTAAAGATAATAACGTCATCTAAATAGATAACACATTCTTTAAGATGCAGTACTCCCATACATCGCTCCATTAATCGCTGAAAAGTAGCGGGAGCGTTTGTTAGACCGAAAGCCATTCGTTCGCACTCGAAAAACCCGAGAGGACCAACAGTGAAAGCAGTTTTCGGTTTGTCTGATTCTCTTAAAGGAACCTGCCAGTACCCAGAGCGAAGGTCAAGTTTTGAGAAGAACTTCGAACCAGCCAGACAGTCAATGGTTTCATCTATGCGGGGAAGTGCATAGGCATCCTTTACGGTATTGTTATTCAATCGGCGGAAGTCGATGCAAAACCGAAGGGAACCATCCTTCTTCCTGACCAAAAGCACGTTCGATGAAAATGGACTGTGTGAGGGTATTATAGCACCAGCAGTGTTAGCGATTTCCCCTAACTTTACTGAGTACCTGGGACTCAGTGCTAATAGATCTGTTACGTCCCAATTCAAATGGAACGAGTCCTTAATTACAAAAATGTCAATGTTTGCATAACTTCATAATACAATCAAATTTGAGACTGTTGATGTTCGCGGATACCATTGATAGGTTGGCCCAAAACGAGGCCGAGCACTTGCTCCTAGTCTACGTTTGGGATATAAATCTGCATTGCTAATGAGAAAGGAACAAATGAAAATGAGGTGAAAGTCAAGTTCTTATAATACAATTTATTTAAAGTGAATAGAAAATCATTTTCAAGCAGAGCAAAAAAACTTAAGAGAGAATTGACCAATTATCGGGGAAAAAGTGTTTCGTCCCAGGGACTCAACAGCCCTTTTTTTCTTTCCTCCCTGGCAATTTTAGCGAGTAAATTGATATGTTTACTCAGTAAACGCGAACACTGACCAGCTTTCAGCATTTCTTGAATATGCTCTCTTATCTCTTCAAACATACTAGGTGGAATCCTTCTATAAGGCTCTTTGAAAGGCTTAGGGTCGGACAACTGAATTTTGTGCTCAACAGACTTAGAACAGCCAAGATCTGTTATCCCAGAGGAAAAGATATGTGTCCAGTTGCTAAGAAATTTAACAACCTGAGAATGTTCATCACCAGAAAGGTTATCAGAAGGAATTGTTACACCAAGTTCTTCAAGAGTCTTATCTTGGTTATGGGATTTGGAGACTGAACCTTTGGAGGGATCAAGAGAACGTACAACCTCTACCTGTTTTAAACTACAAAGAACTGAATTCGGGTAAATAAGCACTGGCCTTGCTGATAAGTTGCAAATCCTAACTGGGATTCTAGAAAAAGCTTTACCTGGGCGAACACTGACAACCCTTGAGCATATATTCAACAGGCTAGAGGAAGAATCAAATGTCTCAGTAACACCAACAGTCATGTCATCAACCTGTCTAGCCTTCCCAGTGACGGTATGTGTCTGGTATGGCTGAATTGTTAAAGGCCTATGATTATAAGCTTTCACTGGTACAGAGTGAATACAAGAAATAGCAGAGAAAGCTT
Organism: Ruditapes philippinarum; assembly: GCF_026571515.1. Lineage (NCBI taxonomy): Eukaryota > Metazoa > Mollusca > Bivalvia > Venerida > Veneridae > Ruditapes > Ruditapes philippinarum. The sequence goes on along the minus strand of NW_026866139.1, from coordinate 172,109 downwards.
GTTGCCAACAAGAAGGGATTTATTCACCTGAACTAATATTCTGAAAGTGTCTGATGATATTAGTCCCAACAATAACCGGAACTGAGGAAGAGTAGTCTGTATCTGGAACAATTAATACAGGCACAGTAATAGTACTGCACTGCAAAGAAGGAACAGAAATGTCAAGCAAACAGTAACCTATATAAGGAACCTTTACATCATTTGCACCTAAGATATTAAAAGCAAAAGCTTTTAAACTACAAAGTTCAGGACAAGGAGATAATGATTTATAAAATGATTCACTGGCAGTGGTAATCATTGACCCAGTGTCAATCAAAGCTTGGCAACGTTGATTATGAATAACAATCTCAGTTTGGTTTGAATGGTCAACTAATGGTATGATAATAGGGCTGGATATGTTGTTCTGACCTTCTAATTGCCCTCGATTGAAGGTCTGGACTCATTTAAACCACCTGTAGCTGGAGATTTACTGTCAGAATTCTGGTCTTGTTTGTCAGCGACTGAACTGGACTGGTTTCTAATACCATCAAAGCTATAGCCACGACCACGACCCGACCAAAAACGTCCACCTCTATTGTATCCGCCTCGATTATAACCACCTCTGTAGTTACTACTACCCTTTTCCATGGTACTGGTACTACCACTGTCTGGTATGGAAGATTCACTCACTTTCTTCAACTGGGAAAGCTCCTTCTCTACAGTTTCAACCCCGGAGTTAATTCGCTTCATCTGTACAGTGAGTTCTTCAAGTTGTTGAATAATCTTATGTTCAACAACTGACATATTTGAAGAACATGAAACCTCTGGAACAGGTTTACGGTCAAAAGCCTTGGAAGAAGAATATAGGGATTTGAGGGGGAGAGCAAGAGACAGAGTTATAGGTAGATGTGCGAGCCTTAAAATCTTCCTCAATTGAACGAATTTCCTTCCTCAAAGTCAAAAAAAGACTCGAACTTGTAACGAGTTGCATTCCGGAGATCATTATCACGAAGACCTGACCAGAGCCGGTTCCTAAGCATATCATCCTTAGTGTTCCGGTCCAGACTCAGGTTCGCATTGGTAAGAAGTCTTTCTAAACGAAGACTATACTCAGCGACAGACTCGTTCTGACCTTGCTTGGCACAATAAAAAAGCTTATTTCAACCGCTCTGAAGTAGCAAGATTACCATATATGGCTTCAAGCTTTGCAATGACATCTGAAATGGAGGCCCATTCACCCAAGTGTAATAAAACAGTACGTGCTCTGCCTTTCAAGCTGTTACGAATGGACTCCTGGAGGATATGGCTTGGATACATACCACCACATAATAAACAATTCAAAGGATACCTCCAAACCTCAAACTCACATTATCCTGGTTTCCCTTCTCCAGAAAACAAAGGTAATTTGGGAATCCGAGCATGAGTAACAGATGAGTCAAGATAAGAGGGGTAAGTGGAAATATCATGAGAAGTTGGCTTATGAGGAGGAACATCAGCTTGACTTGAGACTTGAGTCTCTAGTAGGAGTATCTGTCTCAACAGGTCTGTCCTCCAAATATTCACCAGATATCCTATGGGAAGAAAAAGGGGTACTAGATTGACAAGGTGTCACATTAAACCTCCCAGATTTTCTTATCTGATCTACAAAATACTGTAATTCCTCCTCTCTTATGCGAGACATTTCAGTTGTATAATCTGCTTCATCCATAACTAAAAAAATTCTTTCTTGATATGTCAAACTGCAATTCTGGACAATGACACCTTCAGTACACCATACAAAAAAATTAAAAATTGATGTATATATGTGTCAACTCTGTGTAGATTGATATGTATTTATGTATACACAATCTGCAATATTGTTGCAAAATTGCTGTATTATAAAATTTGCTTAAAAAAATGTCTTTAATACTCCACCATACTTTATGAAGTATTTGAATAATATGTATGGATTATGGCAGACAATTATGTAAAACAAAAAAAAAATGTATGCATATTATGTATGAATTATATTGGTACACAAATAATACAACCCTTGTGTTTGGGTTTTATGTGTGTGAAAAAATAAATTCAAATAAAACAAACACAAACACTAAAACAATGTGTATAGTTACATCCAAATTGTTTTACTTGATTTAATGTTATCTCACTTTATATACACAGAGTGCTTATAAACACTAGTGCATGTTGGAAGTGTTTATAAATACAACCTGACTTAAAATAATCTAATTTGAATTTTAAAAAGAATGAGTAATAACTCAGCACTTATGTTCACTTCCTTGGAAATTTCACACAAGTACAAGGGAGATAATTATATACCACCTCAGCGACTTCAACAAAACCAAGACAGATTATACTAAGAAAAGTTCTATAGTTACACGGTTGAAACTGTTAATCAATACCACTTACATCTACGGTGTAATCGCAGCTGAAGGATATAAACTTACCAAAAACTGTTGACAGCAGCAGCAGATAATTATCTCAGTATACATCAATTGCAATCTGTTGACTGATGACAGGGTTTTGACTTATAATGGACCAAGTCACACTTAAATTAATAGGGACATGTCTGAATTAATATGGACAACTAGACAGGACTTATAGGATATAAGGATTTACTTTAATTAAGTGTTAGTTAAAAGTCTCACCAACCACCTACAAAATTTTAACAGGAGATCATCTGTCAACCATGCATGACAAACCAACACCTCCAACGCCTGGGGTACCAACACTTAAGTGCATCAGTGGGTGGTCACTTGACATAGAACACTACATTCTGAAAATTAAAATTAGAAGTAGTAAAACTGGTTCAAATTGTTTCTACAAATTACATGTACAAAACAAAATATTAATGTAAACAATGTCAAAATTCTACATGTATTACAATTAAGAAAAAATAAACAACAAACTTTATGCTTATAATTTAGATGAAAAAATAAAATGTCACTGTAACCGAACTTATTAAATCTGAAAGTCTATAATTTAAATGTCACAAATCACTGAATAACACCGGTAACTATTCCATTGTCACATTGTAGTCTGTTGAAAATGAAAGTAGAACATTCCATCCACGGATATCAATAATTCTCGACGAACACGGTTATATTGATAAATGTCGATCTAGATTAATCCAAATAATATTTATATAACAAGTCTAGGCCTAATTTTCACTTCAAAATGTGTAAAATATGTGTAAAACCATTTGCTTACATTCTTCTCGATACATGTATACCGACATTCCTGGGGGAAGCCATCTTACCCCAGTGACGTCATACAGAACGTTTCGCAACCAAACTACATCGAAATTGATTCACTCTTCGAACCAGGTCCCCCGTTGGGCGCCAAATGTCATAGGGTGAAAAAAATGTGCAGCCTGACCGGAACTCGAACCCGGGACCTTCGGAATACCGTTCCGCGGCTCTACCGACTGAGCTATATCAGGCCGCTTACACAGTTTCTCCCCTATTAAGTGAACAGTTCTGAACCGTGACATACTCCCCTGCTTTATTGAAATTCGACCTCGAATTTCATAGAGTTACAGAGCAATGTAAATTAAACTCTGAGCTATGTCAGTCACGGTCCCCCGTTGGGCGCCAATTGTCGCAGCTCAAACGAATCAAAGGGCTCGTTGACTCTGCTGTGAGTTCTGGACCTGGGGTAGAGGGGTCTGTAAAAAGACAAGTATGCGCTACTCAAAATATTTATTCTTCCCTACAACAAAACCGTGGCCTGCGCCAACAATTTCTCAATTCAAGTGCGCATGCGTTGTGCAGATTAGCGGGGAAACTGAAATATTAGCGAGAAAAGTTAATCGAAGATATTGAAAAGGTTATAAAGTACTATTATGGATAGGTAACGGCTATTAGATATGAGCTATGAGTATATGAATTAAAGAAATAACTACGAAAAACAATAAGGGACATTAACATTAACATATAAATATACAGAGACAGGCATGGACACGAACATATTAAAATATACAGCACTTGGCAATACGGACATTGTATACTTGACCCTGTGACATATGTCTTCATTAAATCTGCGCTCAGTTATTTCATGTACTTGAACGACATATGTAAAATAACTATGATTTATGTTTTTATTTATAGAATCGTTCATATCACAGTGTCTTTCTGAAGTTGGCAGAGAGGATTTAAAAACGTTCTTGGATCCTAGACATTATCTAAGTCACCCGAGTCCAAGAAACGCTGCTGAAGCAAAGGATGCAGCTCAGTGGCAAACTTTATATATGCAGCAGCAGCAGCAGCAGGAGCAGCAGCAACAAAAGCACCAGCAACAAAAGCACCAGCAACAACAAAAACAAGCACATCATCAAGGTCATAGGCAGAAACAAGGCGAACAGCAGAATCAGCAGCAGGTTATAAACCGTATGGCGCTACAGATAGAAGAAATGTACAGTTTGATGCTGACAAGACAGAAAATGTTTGAACCCAAATTAGATAACTGGAAATCTCCCATATTTCCATTTTCATCTGATGCCTTTCAACAGAAATAAAGTATTCAACATCTGAATATACAGTGTCACAATAAGCGATTTATTACGCGATTAAAGTTGCCTGTGAAACATTTTAGTTTTAAAAAAACAACATCTATACACATATACTGACAAAAATCAAACTGTGAATGTATTTCTATTTGAAATGATAAATTTGTCGTTTACCCCGTGTAAATGTGTTTGAAACAATTTGATGACAATCGCCACATCAGTGTTGTTTGGTCCTATGGAGCCCATAAAATGTTGCCCCATACATTTAATCAGACATATTTTCGATCCTCTTTTGTGTCGCCTCTACAGTCACAAAACTTGTCTGGACTACTCCTCAACATCTACAGCAGCAATTTCGTCCAAACTCTTTCGTCGGCATTTTCTTGTTCAATGCTTTTGTCAAAGTTACGGCCCTTCACTTATTTTGATTTTTAAAGTTTGTCCGGACTACTCCTCTTGTACCACTTATGTAGTTCCAATGAAAATTTACAAAATTGATCTGTATCTCAAGACTAGTACTTTCGCATATTACACGGGTTTTCCGGTTGAATGTTTTTTTGGCTTATTAAAGTCATTTTAGTGTTGCAAGCTACACAGAAGCTTGTCCGGACTACTTTTTAGAAAAAAAACTTGTGCAATTTCATCCAAACTTTACAGGAATTATTGGTGCCACGACTTGTTGTGCATATCATCGAAATTGTATGGTTCAATGATTTTGGTAGAGTTGTGACCCTTAATATATTTTTTTAACTTTGTACGGACAACTCTTATAGATCTACCACTAGTACAATTTCAATGTGAATTTCTTGTGGATATTAAGAGTTTTTCGCCTTAATGATTTTTGACCGAGTTATGGCCCTTCGTGTACCACTAATGCAAATTCAATGAAACTTTACATGATTAATTGGTAGCTCAAGTACTTGCGCATATTACACAAAGTCCTCGGTTGATTTTTTTACCGAGTTATGGCCCTTTAATACAAAATGCGTTTTGCCCTGTTATTGATGTTTATGTCTCCCGCTACGTAGTAGCTGCAACATGCAATTTGCTATCCTGAGGCGACACATATGATCACTGATTGCTTTTATCTCATTTATTCTGCTGTTCGTTTCATATACAAATAACAGTCATCAAGTTACTCATACTCGTATTTAACATATTAACATGTTTCATTTCATTAATTTTTCACTAAACTATAATGTAACACACACACATTCTCGGAAAAGAAACCATTTTATTATATGACAACGTTTGATTTGTGAGATTCTTATTATCACACGACTAATTACAAAAATATAAATAAAATATTGTTTTGGTGAACTAGGCAGTGCTGGTCAGTAACGAAATTAACTAAGCGCATCTCTTTACAACGACAGTTGGAACAAACTGAACTGCAAAATTGTTTAACTTTATGAGATAAATCAACAATTTTAGCAATTTGTTAAAAATTATTTCTTCAGAATTATCATCAACTGCATTGTTTCGGGACAAACTTGGCATTTCCGGGTCATGTGACAGTTGTTTATCTCTGTCATCAGGGGGTGATCTCAAACTACGCTATTTTCAACAAAACGACTCTTTAATAATTACAACAAAAAAGGTTTCAAAATGAAACGAATCTATATGTAAATGAAAGAACTATAATATTTCAATTACCTTTTGCATACTAAATAAAAAGTGAATTACAATAAAATGACAGGGTATACTTTTTCTGTTACTCTTAGCAATATTCCAGAGTGACAATCACTAAAAGTTCTCACTGAAATCGTTTTCACGGTTGACATCTAAGCATGTATTAGGTGAAGTATAAATATTGGTCAAAGTCAGGAAATATAGATTGTTTTGATAATTATTTGATATAAACAGTCGTGCATTCAAATGAAATTTTTGTTACTACTACGTTTATATATTTAGTGTATCAAACTGTGTTGTAACAGGGTAACAGTGTTTCGAGTACACAATTATTTATAGTCTTAAGGGAAGGTAGTCCTACTGTAATCCAAATTGACACAAATTCTACACCATTTCACTTTTGCTAATTCCCGTTATCTATCGGATAACCGGATAACAAGTATTATTATTGAATTTTACTCAGCATATTCAGTTTGAAAATTAGAACTCCGCGAGTCGGATTTGTCGCCTTGTGAATGTAGTTTAGGAGAAATGGCCAGGACAAAAATGAAATAGGAAAAATAACAAAGGGCAATAACTAAAAAATTGATAAGTGCAGAGCAGCAGTTTCTGTGCACTGCACTTCTTATCAATAAGGTCTATCATTCTATGATGTTTCAAGCCCATAGCTTTCATACTTGAGGAGAAATGAGCAGGGCAAAAATAAAGAAAGAAAATCAACAAAGGACAATAACTAAAAAAATAAGAAATGCAGAGTATCAGTTCTTATGCACTGCACTTTTTCTTAATGAGATCTATCATAATATGAAGTTTCAAGTCCATAACTTTTATACTTTCGGAGAAATGGCCTGGACAAAAAATAAATATGAAAATAAACAAAGGGCCATATCTCAAAAATTAAGGAATGCAGAGTAACGTTTTTGTGCACTGCACTTCTTCTTAATGAGATCTATCATCCTATGAAGTTTCAAGTCCATAGCTTTTACACTTTCGGAGAAATGGCCCGGACAAAATTAAAGTATGAAAATAAACAAAGGGCAATTACTCAAAAAATAAGAAATGAAGAGTACCTGTTCTTGTGCACTGCACTTTTTCTTAATGAGACCTATCATCCTATGAAGTTTCAACTCCATGGCTTTTATACATTAGGAGAAATGGCCCGGACAAAAATAAAGTATGAAAATTAACAAAGGGCAATAATTCAATAATTAGGAAGTGCAGAGTACCGGTTCTTATGCACTGCACTTCTTCTTAATGAGATCTATCATCCTATGAAGTTTCAAGTCCATAGCTTATTTAGTTGAAGAGAAATGGCCTGGACAAAATTAAAGTACGAAAATTAACAAAGGGCAATAACTCAAAAAATAAGAACAGCAGAGTACCGGTCCTTGTGCACTGCACTTTGGGTTATTGAAAGAAGCATGCATACAAAGTTTGAAGTCAATCAGACTTATAGTGACTGAGTTATGCTCCAGGCAAGCTTTAGGGGACGCCGACAACGACGCCGACACAGACGCCGCCGACAAAAGTAACCCCTATATGTCACCTTTTCAAGGCGACACAAAAAGTACATGTATTTTAAATTAAACTTAATTATAGCATTTCAGTTCATCAGAAAAAAGTACTCAAGATTATGCATTATATATTGGTTAATCTGATACTGACCGCAATAGCTGATATGACGATGGCAATACTCAAATTATATTAGAATGGGGCTACCAAACAAATCAAAGCAGTCACTTTGTTCCTGCAAGGTTAAATTACCATTTTAAAAGTGAAACCATTAATACAATTTAATTTCATATATTTGTAACAAATATTTTAACACCAGTCACAAGTCTAGATTATTTGACTCCCACTTGTACTTCCTATCAACTCTGAAACGCATTGGAGGTTCGGTTCTGTAAATGGTGACATAATCTTTTGATAAAGGTTTCATATTTCTTAATATGCAAAAATATATATTAAAGGATAATAATGACTTAGAATTTTATAATGTTACATAGGTAACAGTATTTTTTAACAGTATAAAATTTGGTCACGTCGTCTATTTTCTGAATAAAATGAAATAAAATGGCCCCCATTGTTCTATCGATTCATTCTTATTTTCGTCAATAGGGCATCACGAAAGTAACTATGACACTCATAAAATTTAGTTATTTGCACCCTAGAGTTCTTTTCGTGTATAAAATATCTTTTTGTTGAATAGTCAAAAAGTAAACATCCGTTTTCAACGGATGTATTTGTAATGTGAATAATTTTGTGTCAAACTCGAACATGCAGACGATAAAAGCATGCCACAAAGGATTATCTAACAATTTTAACCAGTGAAATGTTACAGATAGAGTTGGTTGACAGACATCTGTAGGACATCATCGTTATTTTGTAAAATAATACACTTTGTCAAAACCATCCGAAGAATATTCTGGATACAGAAGGATCAGATTTCACAGATCATAACCTTATAAATGGGTTGGTGTTTTGTTTCCTAAATAAAACACAGCTTATTGTATGTTTATAACTGGTAGATATCATCATTTGTTTAAAGAAAAACAGCTTCTCAAGTAGGCCTATAGTATTCTTTAAACTTGCAAGGTAAGGACAGTTTAGTTATTCCTACTCGTGGTTTATTTTTGTTACAGTTACAGTGCATTTAGTTGACAAATTCAGATCATCACAATATTTATTCGGGGTAATAAAATAAATAACACATAGGTTTGTGGGTAACAGTAAAAATATCATCCCTCGTAAAAATACTGTTATCCTCGGCAACGCCTCGGGTAACAGTATTTTCTTCGGGATGATATTTTTACTGTTACCCACAAACACATGTGTTATTTATATAATATTGTTACTGGTCCCAAGTTTGTGTTAATGTAATAATAAGAAGCCTGAGAAAAGCTACTTCAGACATTATATTTGATAAAATCATATTGAGATGAATTAAACATTGGGAATATTTTTATGTATTATGAATTAAATTTAATCTTTTTGCACACAAATAAATGTCATCAATTTGATCTATTATACCGTTGCGAAATTAGGTCGAGTGGTCGAACCATTCGGGGCTGTAGTAATTAAAATTGACTTGTATATATTCAATATTGATTCATTCATTGATTGTCAAAGATATTGTTTGTAGAGAAATTTATTGAATACTTTATAATTATTGATTGACTAGATAGTACGAGTAGTTACGATGAGAATTGAGTACCACTCAAGCCGGTGGTAAGGGTCATGCGGGATATTGCACTTATTCAGTATCCCCCATGAACAGACTCAATCAAACCGAGTCTGCCATTCTCTTGTAATTTCGTTGTGATTAATGCTTCCAAGGGATCACTTTGTTTCCAGATTTTTTATCGGAATCCACCCCTACGTTACGCAAGCATGCATACTGCAGTGACCTCCATGTGTCCAGCTATGTATAACGGCCATCTTATGCTGACAAAAATCTGGCTTTTAATTTACCTGCAAGTACATACGGTCTGTTTAATGACCAGTTTCATCAGTCTCCTCATACATCATCAAGCATACCTAGATATCCCATATTAAATAGGTCATCATATGTTACCTATGTTGCCTAAGCTCCTGTATCAAATGAAACATTTTTCATCTTTACCCCAATTAAATTACGTGTTTAACTCATGAAATGTTTTAATTGTGATATTTGAAGAATGGAATAATGTGTCTCTGCCTCTTACTACTTACCAAGACAGTACAGTTAAACCAAGAGCCATAGATATCTTCTGAGCCAAAACATAAGGAAATTGAACTATGTACTTTTAGCGGCTAAGAAAGGTGAATAACTTTTGTCAATACTTTTGATTATATAGCTAGATTTAATAAATAAACCCCTGAAACCATTCCATTGCGTTTTAGTGTCCAGCTTTATTTGTCATTCAATGAAAACGCTGTATTTCATAAAAAATTTGTGTGTTAATTTTCATAGAAGAAAAAAAGTCGATACTATATTGAAATCCGTTCAATGTCGCCTTTTTTTTCTTCTATTTTTCATAGTGCTTCATAGAACCGCGTAGTGACGTAATCAAGGGGCAAATAAAGCTTGACACTAAATATGTTAGTGTTCATCCGTAGCTGTTCTATAGAAATTAGAAACATTCTCCCCGTCGAAGTTTCTAATTTCTGTAGAACAACACGGATGAACACTAACATATACTTAGAATGTGAATGAAGAATGAGCACGTTTTTATCTCGATACATTACATTAGATTACTTTAGCTTGAAAGTAGCGTTTAAACAAGGCTATGGTGATAAAACAAGTACGAGCGTATAAGTGCTTACAAAAATCAGTTTCGGCGTGGACTTAAGAACCCTGGCGAGAGAATTGACGCATTTGCTTTTATGTTACGTCGACTAGCGGATTTCAGTTACCCTGGAAAACAGGGCACGCTCTAGATGAAATGATTTGCAATCAATTCATTGAAGGGAAAGGAAGTTATTATTTTAAAAATTATTTAAGGCTTGAAAGGAAGAAAATCAATACTGTTACTCATGAGGCATTACTTAAGTTGGCTAAGAGCTATGAAAGTGTCTTGAACCCCTTCCAGCACAATAGAGCACAGGCTAGGTCACAAAATTATTACAGTCTAGATCATAAATCAGATTTACCACCTGATAATCAATTTAGATCCCAATACAAAAATAGATATCCCGAAAGAAACTTTTACATGATAGTCTGCTACCATTGTCAAAAAGATGGTCATGTGGCAACTAGGTGTCCGGAAAACTCAAACAGGCTGAGCTAAAGGTCTCTACCTTTCAGTGAGGACACAAAAAATCTCAACTTCGTAAATTCTCAAGTTAATACGTTTGTATTGACCTAGCTTCAGGATCTAGCAGGTCCCTTTGCATTCCGAAGATCAGTGTAAAACAGCATTTGCAACACCAAGTCGCGGCTTACACGAATTTCTTGTTAGCCATACGGTTAAGTTAATGCAGGTGCAACTTACGAAAGACTAATCGAACGCATTCTAGAACACTTACAATGGCGGACATGTTTATTTTCTATACATGACGTAGTTATTTCTGGTATTGACTTTGTAAGTGCCCATGAAAATTTCACAGAAGCGTTCGAAAGATTGAGGCAAGTAAATCTAAAGTTTAAATCTTCGTGATGTATCTTTTCAGTGACAAGTTTCATTAATAGGCCATGTCATTTCAGAAAAGGGGGTCACTTGTGACCCAAAAAAGATATCAGCATTCATAAATTGGCACCAACTAGAAAATAAAACTGAGAATAAAAGTGTTCTTAGTTTAGTCCACTTCTATAGAATATGGTAAACAAGATCAACAAGGAAAGGCGGCGTTCAATGACCGCAACCCCCATATGACCCAGCAACAAGAACTAGTGGCAAGGAGCCCAGGCGGACCCCAAACAAAAACAGGACAGGGCACAAGTCAGCATGGACAGTTTAATCACTAAATGATAAATAAATTGTTATTGATTAGGAATTAAAAGAAAACAAATAAATGATTGAAAAACAGGCCCACAAAGTCAAAGGGCACATGGAAGAGGACAGGGAAAGGGGGGGGGGGTTAATAAAAGAAATAAAAACTAGGGGTGAAGGGGGAACATACTTACCGTAGACGAGAAAACAACAAGGGACACAAGCAAAAGTGTCACCAAAACAGTATGGAAAAACATAGACATACATCTAAGGAAGACAGAGGGGCGCCGCCTTGGAATGGTCAGCAGCATAATAATGACTGCTGGGGAGTTTAGACCTTATAACCCGGATTATGCCAAAATATATCAACCCTTAAAGGAACTGACAATAAAAGAAAGTACGATTTCGCTGGGAGATGAGTGTGAAAAAGCCTTTAAAATACTGAAGTCAAAGTAAACTGAATCTCCAGTGTTGTTCTCGAGATGACATGTATTTTAGAAACGGATGTCTCAGCCTTCGTAGCAGCTGTGATTTTGTCACAAATACAGGACAATCGGGAAGAAGTTATCGCTTATGCAAGTAAAGCTCTCTCGGCTTCACAACAGCATTATTGTACCACGATAAGAGAATAATTTGCTCTGGAAACCTTTGTTCGACATTTCAGACATTATATACTTGGTAAGGATACTGATGGAATGTTGAGTAGGTGGCTTAGAATAATATTTACTTTAGACTTTGAAATTGTTCATCCAAAAGGGTCTCATTTGAAGCATGTTGATGCATTATCTAGATCAGTTAAAATTTGTAAACATGGACAATGTGTAGACTGCGCTCCTAAAAAGATAAATTGTGTCTTATCTTGCCATAAAATTGCATTGGGAGGGTCAAAAATTCTAACTTGCGACATATAGCCCGAAACTCCATTTTCAAAGCTAGGAATGCGCTGTGAGGCTGCAGCATGCAATAATCTGAAAGTATTTTGAACCTTTTGCAAGAACAGGGACCAGATAAATGCATATCATCTGCCACAAGTAAAATTATGGATATATTCAGGATATCACAAAAGCTTTATAAACGAAACATACAGGCTCACACAAAACATAATCCAAAACCCCATAATTATTTAGTCTTTAAGAAATGAAAAATATATTGATCCAGATGGAATTTCCATGCCGGCTTAAAATACTTATGACATTTCCAAGGTGACTGAACAAGAAAGAATTGACCGTGACAAAAAGTGTGGACAACTCAAAAGGGATGCCTGCAAAGAACATGCAGAAAATAAGATTTGCAAGAGAAATTGGCCTTTGTGGACAGTTATGTGGATCAATATATGCTTAATATTTTGTATACATTTAAATTGATGTTTGTTATAATTGAAAATCGTGAAGGCATTTAAATTTGTGTTATTACAAAATTATATTTAATATCATTTTTTTTTTATTTTCATAAGGGGGGGGGGTGTACTTGTAGTACTTTGTAGTTTCATATTTCTTAAGACGCAAAAACATTTATAAAGGGCAATAATTATTTCGAATTTAGTTGTTGCAAATTTACATTGATATTGTTCATAGGGTAAAAGGAAATATTCATTAACAATTCATATTCAAATTTAACAAAGTTTTATATCAAATTGCCTTTTTGTTCTTGTTAAAACAGAATAATATTATGAAATTTTGATAACTGATTAAAACTTTGGTATATTTTGGGAAATGTTAAAACCATGTAACCAATTATATTGTGAGTTATAAATTCCTGTTTGCATTGCTGTAATCGGTGGATGTCTTATTGGGTTGGACATAAGTATATTGTTATTGGTCCTAACTTTGTGGAAAGGTAATGTGAAAGATAATAGTAACACCTTGATAGGCTACACTGCCAGTGGTTAAGTTGTGATACATTATATTTGATGATATGATATTGAGGTGAATTAAACATTGGGAATATTTATGTATTATGAATTATTGCACAAAATTAAATGTCATCAATTTGATCCGTTTTGTTATTACTGTTTCCCAGTGCTAGAACCATTCGGGGCTAACTTATCCGGCTACACTTGTAAGCATGGTACCCTTTGATAACTGATTTTTTTTATCTAAATGACTGAAAAGCCAGGCCCACCATCAGATTTTCCGACTCAAGCACTCTCAGAACCTCCCGCCTGTTGAATTGTTTAGGGACTTGAAAATTTTAATGTATCATTCTATTTATATTTTTCATAATATTGCTGACATATTTGTCTTTCGAAATTGTATCCTGCTTTTATTCAATAGATAGATAACTCTTCTCCTCACTTCAAGATAACAAATATTGTAACATGTGTTATCCGATTCATATGCTTTGTCCGAACATGAATTGTCCGAACATGAATTGTACAAGTAATGCTCACCTTATTGCAGAATTTTAATCCATATTATTTCCATTATTAGTTATATTATGTCATTTGTACACTTAAACAACACAGTTTGGAACATTGTTAATTATTTTGTATCTGTTTAAATCCATTACTTTTGTGCACAATCATACAGAACATTTTTGCACTCGAATTTGGCCGCCATATTGACTTGTTCTAACTACGGTGCAAGAATATTGTTGTCATCTTGATATATATGCTAATACTTAAGTTTGTGTTATAGGTTGAATTAGAAATTGATTGTTAACATATATTTTTGCATTATATATGAAATACTACAATGGATGAATGCTATATTGTATTTGAGAGTGATTGATTCTAAGAACTATTTAGGGCACTTGTGCGTATGAAAGTTGGCAAATGTTGGCAACTATTATTTCTATAATGTCAAATGAGTATTTTTGATATATTGATAAATTAATGATTATCAGTCCCATTATTTAGTAACCTCTTGTTATGTTTAACACGTATTATATTGTATGTAGTCGAGTGAATGATGTTTATTTATTTGAAAACATTGTAGAACCTGTTTACGCATTTTATGTTTGCAAGTTCTGATTGGCTGACGCTATGTTTTGCCAACATCCGACAGCTATATAAGGGCGGCTGTAAACCGAAAATGGCACCAGTTGCAAGCTTCCATAGTAACCAATGGCACTGGGGAAATATTTTCAAAGAAACCTTATTCATCTATTTTATTCAGTAAGTTTACAAACAAAAGATGTTATCCCCTAAAGAAAACAACAATCTTTAAGTGTTTTAGTCCCGTTTATTTACAATATAACCGAAAAGTTCCGTTTGTTTGACATAAATGCCGAGATTTGTTTAATAGCAACCCCGTAGTCCAAGCTTTTTAACATCAACATATGCAACTGTGTGGTCCCCTTTGCTGTTACAACCGCACGTCTTAGTAAGATAAATTAAAATTTCTTGCAATAATTATATTATATTGAATGATAAACTGGAATTAAAAAGAAAAGATAATTAAAAACAAGTAATGGTGTTCTATTATTGAAGTATTCACACTAGCTAAAATAAAAGCTGGTGCTTTACAATTGGGTCAAAGTGTATTATATTTAAGTAACATAACATCGAACTACTCTGCTTTTTTAAGAGTCTATTCTTAGCCAGCACTGATTAAAAGAAGTTCACACGAACACTAATATTAATAATGGCATCTCCTGACTCTGATATTTCTTTTGAGCAGCAGAATGACACAACATCATCAAACCTATAACACATAAAAAATCAGGTTTTGACACTGAAAGCGATAGTCAAGCACTTTCATCTACTCATGAGTAAATACGCTATAAAATGAAAGAGACAAATCCAGCTTCAACATAAAAAACAATGATTATAACACCCTTCAAAACACTGAGCATGACAACAGAAATATAGTGACACCAATAATTGGTGTCACTTTTTACACATCTTAATATGACCAATCCATCCATCAGTACACGACAATCAATTAAGCCAGATTCTTATGATCTGGATCTTAAAAGTTTGAATTAAGTATTTATCACTACTGTTGAAAGCTTCTCGTTGGGAATTAAGATACAGAGTACCTAATCACTATCAGCAAGTTTACGTGGTTAAGAAGAACGATATTTGATGACCCTTCGCCGAGGTGCTGCGCGAACTACCAGTGTGCTTGTTTCTAGATTGCGTACCGTTCGAGAATTTAAAGCATCAAAAGTCTCTGGTTAAATAACGAACAATAGAAAGCGAAAAAAGGTGAAAGTAAAAGCGACGTGATGGACACCTGAATTCAAACTTTCGCAAAAACGTCCATTCTGATCTCGATGCAGGGCTCAAAAAAATTATCTTTAAACCAGTTTTATCGAACAAAAGTCGATCGCGTAGAACAATAATTGTTCAAGCGTCACAGAGGCAGTTCTTTGGGTTGAAAAATATGAATGCATTTTAGGCCTCGAAAGAGTGGTACTTTGTTTTTCGGCACTTGAATCCATGCCAACCAACAAATCATAGAAGATTCTAATAACTGTAATCAACGCCTGTGAAATTAATAGATAGGCTAAGAGAAAATATATGATAAAAAAATACGAGTTGCATAATGAGAAAATAATCATGTTTGGTGTGCAATTTGCACAAATTGTGATGATCTGTCCCAAAATGCAGATTTAACCGAAATGTGAACAAATTGATTGCAAAAATGAAACGCACTCCATCAATGACCAAAGGTTTCAGTATGGAATGAACCAAAAACACAAGTGCAAAATACTCAAAGATATCAGAATTCATCTTCCTAGTTTCAGCATCAGAACTAGAAAAACAAAGCTGGCTAAACTGAGACAAGAGTCAGACATTGATACCAATTTAAATATAAAGAGGAACCCCATTATAATGAATTCTAACAAAACAATTCAAATTTTTCTCTGTTTAAGAATTGGTTCTAATCTTTACCAATATTGATAAATGGTTTTACACAACTAGTAATTTAAATAAGTACTGTGATTTTTCTTATTGACTGTGATACTCTTCTGATTGCAACAGAAAAGCTCCATGAAATGATTCAAACTGGTCAAAAAAAAAGATTACTGTTTCAAACACTGCATACTGTCAATTGGTGAACCATGTCATGTCTGGTTCTGTTGATCTGTCTCCTAAAACTAGTGACCACCATTATGATATAGACATTTTATGTTTGTAGTATGGATACTGCAGGGTATCCATAGGTCAAGACTTTCTTGAAGCAAACATGTTGACTCGTATTAACTACAAAAGGTCTTGTCTTCAGATGGGTGAAAATATTGTGTCCTCTATTTACGAGGAAAAAGCACTACAAGTTTGTTAGAGGTTGAAATAAAAACTATTAAAGTCTCCCTCAGTCAAATGTGGTCTGCAAAAAACTAAGCTATCAATCTGTCTGAAATATTTTTTATTGAACCAGCTACAATCTGCATAGTACAATGAGAATCCACTGTTATGAGTGGATTATTAATCCAAAGGAAATCCTCATGTTGTCAATGTTATCAATTATGGCAGCAAATGCAGCACCACATTATACCAAACAAAAGATAATGTTGGATTTCATGTGAGTCCAATACTATGAATGGTGAAACTGTTATGTTGCTGCTATGTCTTCAGCAAGAGATTGCGCATGTTAATGAACTTTTACAAGACCCTACAATACCTGAAGCATCTCAAAATCTTTATGATAGAAGTTCTGTTGAATTTGAAATATACTGAAAAGGCAAGGTCTTGGTTAAACTTTTGTTTAACGTAATCGGAACACATTTTCTAGATCTTCTGATGATATATGGTAGTACTGATTATGTACAACACTCATATCAATATAAGAAGACGCAGTACCTGTACGTCCGAACCACCAGAGAAGGCTTCATTAGGCAAGCCGTGAAATAGAAAGAATGAAGTAAATGAAATGTTAAAACGTGGTATTATATTGAAACCGTCAAAAGCGCATGGGGCATCGCCAGTTGTTTTAGTAAGAAAAAAAATGGTACTTCCACGTTTCTGTGTCGACTACAGAAAATTGAATGAATCTGACTGTCAAAGACGCTTACCCCTTACCCGACGTGTCGATGACTGTATTTGATCCTTATCAGGCGCTCGTTACTTTAGTTCATTAGATTTGAAATAGCGGTTTCTGGCAAAGTCGCGATGAAAACCTGAAGACAAAGAAAAACAGTTTTTGCAAAAATATGGTCTTATATCAATTACAGTTATAAGCTTCGGACTAGCAAGCTCGCCTTCTACATTTGAGCGATTAATGAAAATGTTTTAAGAGGGTTACAATGGTAAGCATGTCGTTTGTACATGGATGACATCATTCATACCATGTACAACAGTATGACCAAGGTCTAGAAACGGTTTAGAACCATAAATACTTTCAAAGGTTACAAGAGAGCTAAATCTGAAGAACTTAAACCGTCGAAATGTGTTCTTTTCCAAAGAAAGGTAAATTTTTAAGCGTCTGTTTATGATAAATGGATTTCAACTGACCTCAAAATTTTTTCAGCTTTAAAATGGAACTCTCTAATGCTCGCGAGGTAAAAATTTCTTGGTTATGTTTTATTATGCCGCTTGTCGATGGTGCAAAAAATGCCGCTCCTTATAAACGTTGACACGATAAGCGCCAAATTGAATGGACACACTGAATGCGAAATGCGTTCAAACCTTGAAATCCGCATAATATCTGCACCCATCCTGGGTATCCGATCCCAAATAAACAATTCATATAATACGGATGCAAGCGACAAATCGACAGCGCTGTTCTTCGCCGACTCAAAATGGTAAGGAAACTGTAATATGCACTTAAGCAAGAACTTTTAAAACAGCACGATACAAAGTTATTGCTTAATCATCGAAAAAGAATTGCTTGCTGTCGACATTGCTTTCGAACATCATCATATTTATGGTCAACCATGCTTTGAGAACCGAACAACTGCCGCAGTTGCGTGGATGAAGAACTTAAACAAACTACCGGACAAGTAGCGCGTTGGTTTAGAATGTTGGTACATATAACCTTAATGTTACACATCGCCCGGTATTTCAACATAGAAACGCTGATGCTCTTTCTGTGCGCCCTGTTCAAAATGTTCGAGAAACAACAAAATGGAAATCTTAGATGAAGTTAGCGATCAACAACTGCTCAAAATAAAAAAACAATTTAACTTTGAATACGTCTGAACAATAGCATATTACAGCAGCACATCTGACATAACAAGAATTATCATCAATGCATCTCAATCTGAAATGACTAGAGCAATTAACTCGTAGTAACTCTGATAAACAACCTCTTTTCTATCAACACAAATTATACCTGTCACAATGTCGCCTCGCTAATTACGCACAGTTACAGCAAAAGATCCAGATCTAAACATATCATACTTCATCTGATACAGTCCAAATGATAAAACCTACATGCAAAAATATCATTCTTCGCAGTAACTAAAACACTTTGGCGCATGTTTGGATCGCTCTCCTTGACCTGGAGTTCTGTTCAAAACTGGTTTGATGAAGACAAATAATTATCATATGCAATAGTGACCTAAAGAAAACGTCTGATGTGTTTACTCAATATGCATAACATCCATCACTGCTACTTGGTTTTGATCAAAAATCTTGCAAAGATCCGTCAAGAGTTCTACTGGCCTGGCAATGAAGATAAAATTTGAAAAAGTTTTCAAAATCCATAGTGCATCTCGTAAACCGCCAAACCCAATAAATCTCCTTTAGGTAGAATAATGCCTCTCAAGAAAACATTCGAAGTGAGCTGTCGACATTTTCGGTCCATTGCCAAAGCCGAGTCTGAAATATTACGTTCTTGTTCCAATTGTGAGTGCTTTACAAGGTGGCACCGAGGCAGTTGCGATTACCTAACAGGAAGCAGACAATTGCAAAGGCATTTGTTAAATGAGCTTTGTCTCTTGTTGGTGCCCCTTCAAAAAGCTTTGACCAAGCAGCACTTCGTCTCTAATTTATTGTATCTGACAATGTGTGGATCTTCTACAGATTTATCAACTATATCACAGCCAGCACCCGCTATCCAAATGACACTTGGAACGATTTTAACGAACGCTCGTCTCAATGTTAAGTATGTACTTGCAATTCAATCAACGCCTCTGGATAATCTTCCTCAGGTCATTATGCATAGCCGTTCCTCTGTAAATGCGGTCTACTTGTCACACCTAAAAAAATGATATTTGGAAAAGATATTATACTGCCATTACAAGCATGCATTGCCTGCCCCTCAATCCAACATTTCAAATGAACCTAACAAACCTACTCTGACTACTATTCTTGATCTTAAAGACTAGAACTCATACATGAACAGGCCGAGAGGTTTTGAAAACTAAAATTTCATAACCGTAAACGTCACTATGACTTAACAGCAAAGAGTCGTTCACTTTCTGTCGGAGATCCAGTCTGGTTACATGACACATCTCGTCGTCTTGGAGTTTGTAAAAAGCTTTCACCTACCTGGAAAGGTCCATTTCTGATTACAAAGTAAAGTTGATGATTTGGTTTATATTCTTGTAAAAAGTCCGATAAACCTACCTGCTAAAGCTGTACACATTGACGTCGGCTAGTCAAGTACAAGAGCAACAACATACCAAAGTGGTTTTCTACCTACCTCACCAACAAACCTGATAAATGCCAATCCTGCAAATAGTTATGGAGCAACACAGTAACATACCATGATACGCTGATAATTTAAGAAGGAGAGCATATGCACAATTTCTGGATGTGTCTTTAGTTTTTGGATTTGTTATTGAATTATGTGCTGTTGAATGCGCCGCAAAAGAATTACATAAGGGACGACGGTCAAAAGAACAAAAATTGGTGTCGTGCGCGTAGGAAAAGCATAAGAACGGTGGTTTCGCTCAACGTTGACCGGTGAGGTTAGAGCATAAGGGAATTCACAAAAGTTGTCACTTGTGCACTCTGTAAAGTAAAAAGAAATTCAATGAAGTGATTTTAGGACTGTTCAATCATAACAATACCCCCATTTTTTAATTGTACTCAAGGGCTTATTAAAGTGAACATGCTGTGTTCAAACTATTCGGTATTTTAGTAGCGTTCACATTGCAACAAAAAATATGTTTATGTCAAAGCCAACAATATGTAGAATTTAAACAGCAATTCATGCTGGAACTTTAAGAAATGTCATTTTAGCGTGATTTGAGTACATAAGATCATTTTGATAGTTTTGTCATTATTTTGCCTGAATATCCCTTTAAATATGCAATGTATTTGTATAATGTTTTCTGAACACATCAACTTAACAAAATTTGATAGCAATTCATAGTTACATTTTAATGAAGAAAGTCATCTTTAAGAAACAACAATGCTAGATTCTTGTCCATTGTTTATAGAAAAGCATGCAATAATGGGTAGTGAGGCTTTGTATTGGTATAAAGCGGTGATTTCAACAGTAGTAAAATTGTATTTAATTAAAATGGAGGCCTCCAAAAAAGTATTGAAAGCGGATTGATCACCCAACTTGCGATATACTTACGATGATACCAGAAAGCATTGTCTGCAATGTAAAGACATTGTTTTTAATCTACATTTTGTGATTTTACCAAATGTATGTGAATAATGAAACAAGCATAACAGCAATCCAGATAGCATAGGTTGATACTAGAATTTAGAGAAAAAACGACTACCCTACATTTTTATGATTGTAACCATTCTGATTGAAATTACATCGCTTCATTAAATAAACATCGATTTGAGTGAAATGCTGAAATTAAAGAAAATTACCAGCGTATCCTTCCTACATGAGTTTTATACTTTTCTCGTTTCAGTCATGAAATCAAAGTTCTTTGCGAGACGTGCCCAGCATCTTTTCTTACAAGGAGGGAACTCCAAAACCACTACTTACGAACAACCACAAGTCTTTTTCGTCCCATCTGTCCATGGGTGTTTACCAAAATGAACGTTGCTATAAATATGTACAGGTCCTAAGAAGGCATGTAAAAAGTCAGCACCTGTCCAGTTTTAAAGAACTGCACCAAGAGCCTTATCAACAAACAACTGGCTTCTACCTATGTAAGGATTCGAAACGTATATTGAATTGTATGGCGCATCAAACAGATTATAAAGAGCGTTGAGGCAAAGTTTCTTCAAGAGATGGTCACAAAAATGTTCAACTGGTCGCGTTCCTGTGTTTTCCGAATGGTTGAATGGTTGGAGAATTAGCCAAGTCTGATTCATCATGTAGAAGTTAAACAATAGTCCAGTGAACGTGAATTTTCTGCTTTCAAGCCCAGTAAGTGCTCCAAAGTCTACATGTCAACTTTCTTACTTCTTCTATTCATGCAAAGTCTGCCTACATCTACTTAACTGAAACTCACAACAGTCATGAATTGTCTACATTTGTCTTCTCCAACTATACATATGAAAAAAAGATGTCACGAAACAATCCATTGATCTCAAAAGTATAATTATTTCGTCTGATGTCAAGGCATATCTTCTTGAGACAATGAAAAATGTATCATGGTTAAACTTCTACCTATCGTTATCGCACAATTAAGAACCATTGACTCTTGATGAGAGAATTTCAACTCTATTAAACGTTCAATCCGTCATCTGGTAACCTGGAGAAATCGTGAACAAGTAACAATCAAAGATTCAATGTGCAGGATCTGGTGTAAAACCTTTGACCAGATCCTATCCTCTTACAGAAACCTGCTGAAACTTTAAAATTCACGTCACTGCTCTGTCAGCAATATTCAACCATAATCTGAATCTCTTCAACCATCAGCAAAAGGTGATAAATCAATAACTAACAAGGAAGACATCTGTAAAATAGATGTAGACAACATAATTAAACAAAATCAAAATGAAGAAAATGTCACAGTCTAGCTGTAAAGTAATTCAACAGGAAATACGTAAACTCTAACATAGAAGCTGAATCAATCTCTTCAGTTAAGAATCCAGAGTGGACAAGATAACCTTGATTACAATGATTTAAGATCTACAACAACCAGTTTTCTATAATAATCCAGATGAACCTTTTAACAGTCCTTACTACAATGGCTGGAGCAACACCAACAGATAATAGATACGAACACATTCCAACACCATCATATGAACCAACAAAGCAGTAACATTGATAACACCTGTAGTACCTAGAATATATACCAAAACACCTAAAAATGAACTAATTATCAACAAAAGCTAAGACTCTCCTGACAACTGGATCCATGCCGCTTCTTCCACCAGCAGAAAGAGAATGGTCATCTGTACCTGAATGCAGCGTAAATTTAACATCTAATCTTCAGTGGCTACCACATCAATGGAAAACATTCACACCTGACCAAAAAACGCCTTGTTACAGAATATGCCGCCATGAGACTAGAGAACACCAACAACAACAAATTAACCGTCATGGACAGATCCTTACTTCTCCACAAATACAACTTTTTTATCCTTGCCTGGTTCCACCGTATCAAACTCGATCTAAAAGGAAGATCCAGAATATTGAACTTTCACGTTATTTCAAACATTGCCATCGAAAAAGACCAATCCAGTGACGAAGAAAAACACAGCATCCTCTACAGTTTCAAGCCATCCGAAGAACTAAAAGACATTCTCTCAAAGATCCACCATGTACCTTTAAGACTTAAAAACAAGAAATAAATCAGTAAGTTAGTAGTGAAGCAATAATGCAATAAAACAGGTAAATATTTAAATAAACAATAATATGTTACAATAGAAGTATTTTTCACAATTTATCCTTTTTCAACATTTCTTAATTTTCCACACAAAATAATTGTCAGGTTAGGACTTAAGTTAAGTATAAACAGGTATTGTTGTACTGTGTTTCTTTAAAATAGATAAATACAGAATCCCTAAAGAAAGCCCAACACGACAAAATTGAAATGTTGCAGGCTCGGTTTGATTGAGCCTGTTCATGGACGGTACTGGAAAGTGCAAGTTACCGTCCACGCCCCCTAGCACCGGCTTAAGCAGAATTCAACATTTAAACGTGAAATAGTAACATTTTGAATTTAGAAACATCCGCAGATGTGTTCATACGGCGGTTATCATGGAACCTTCAATGTGACACTTCCGTGCCATTCCATGAAAAGCGGCGTATGGTCCCCAAGTAATAAAAAGCGTGAGCCCTAAACGAGAAAACAATGGGCGGAACTAAATAAAATGGAATTTTGAAAGGGGATCAGAGGTTATGAAGCCTGCGTATCACAGATAAGACGTCAAAAGACAAATTTAAAAAGCAGGCAACATATCCTAAGGGTGATTCAACATTATTCAAGTAGGAATATTGGAACCACCCAACTAGAAAATGCCAAAAAGTTGAAGCTAAAAATACCACAAGCACAACAATAATGTCGTGCTGAACGATCTTCAAGGATCGAAAACACAACATCATTGATTAAATGTACGGGGAGACCCTCCACAGCCGCCACACGGCACAAGTAACACGGATGTGATCATAAAATAGATAAATACAGAATCCCTAAAGAAAGCCCAACACGACAAAATTGAAATGTTTAATTATATGAATATAATAAAACAATTATAGACACATAATTATTATAAATCATTTTAGAAATATATTAATCAAGCATAAGTCTTTATGTGAATTGTCTGACTGGTTATTATGAAAGTCTTTAAATATAAGTAGTTTATTAACTATTAATATATACTTGAGTGTTTAAGTCTTAACTTGAGTGAACTTAAAGTATGGACTTAAATAATTGTATTATGTGCTGAGGTAATAAGGTATGATAAAGTACTCATAAAATACTCATTGTTGTTATATGTTAACTTATATTTACTTAAGTATTGTTAAAGAATTAAGATTCTTATATGAAATATGCATTACCTAAGTCATTATTTGAATGCATTTAAATGTACTTAAGTGTTTCCGTGCAAACTTGACTTGTTCTCTTATTAGTCATGCTAATTTGATAATGTTTTTAAGGTGCTGATAAAGTCTGAATCTGATATTGACTGAGATGTTATTTTGACAAGTGTTTTTTTTAATGTACTTGAACAAATGATGTATTGTAACTTTATTTAACTTCAGGAGAAGTTAGTTTTTAAGGTGGGGGAAATGTAATATGTGTTATCCAATTCATATGCTTTGTCCGAACATGAATTGTCCGAACATGAATTGTACAAGTAATGCTCACCTTATTGCAGAATTTTAATCCATATTATTTCCATTATTAGTTATATTATGTCATTGTACACTTAAACAACACAGTTTGGAACCTTGTTAATTATTTTGTATCTGTTTAAATCCATTACTTTGTGTACAATCATACAGAACATTTTGCACTCGAATTTGGCCGCCATATTGACTTGTTCTACTACGGTGCAAGAATATTGTTGTCATCTTGATATATGCTAATACTTAAGTTTGTGTTATAGGTTGAATTAGAAATTGAGTGTTAACATATATTTTTGCATTATATATGAAATACTACAATGGATGAATGCTATATTGTATTTGAGAGTGATTGATTCTAAGGAACTATTTAGGGCACTTGTGCGTATGAAAGTTGGCAAATGTTGGCAACTATTATTTCTATATGTCAAGAGTATTTTTGATATATTGATAAATTAATGATTATCAGTCATTATTTAGTAACCTCTTGTTATGTTTAACACGTATTATATTGTATGTATGTCGAGTGAATGATGTTTATTTATTTGAAAACATTGTAGAACCTGTTTACGCATTTTTATGTTTGCAAGTTCTGATTGGCTGACGCTATGTTTGCCAACATCCGACAGCTATATAAGGGCGGCTGTTACGAAAATGGCACCAGTTGCAAGCTTCCAAAAACTTCCATAGTAACCAAGGCACTGGGGAATATTTTCAAAGAAACATCTTATTCATCTATTTTATTCAGTAAGTTACAAACGAAAGATGTTATCCCTAAAGAAAACAACAATCCTTTAAGTGTTTTAGTCCCGTTTATTTACAATAAACCGAATTAGTTCCGTTTGTTGACATATGCCGAGATTTGTTTACATAGCAACCCCGTAGTCAAGCTTTTTAACATCAACACTATGCAACTGGTGGTCCCCTTTGCTGTTACAACCGCACGTCTTAGTAGATAAATTATAAGTTCTTGCATAATTTATTATTATATTTGATGATATAAACTTGAATTCGTTATCTTCATCAATACAGAAGAGATTATTTAAACGTTAATGGTGTTTCTTATTATTAGTTTTCACACTAGCTAAAAACCCTTAAAGTCAGCTTGTAAGGTTGGTGGCTTACAATATTACATTTACCTGATAAAGTAAGCAAGCAAGAATTTTTGTACGTTTTTATATGCTTACCATTCTGGTCGCAAAAATATATCAAAGTGCTGCAGCACTGAATGCGACGGACATGCAATCGGAGAGACATTAAGGCTTTTTTTTTTGAAAAAACAAAACAAAAACAAAACACAAAATATATAACAGAGAAAATTTGTTCTATACAAGTTTGAGATTTGTAGAGCAATATATTTTGTGTCCCAAACTGATATAATCCAGATTTTCTACTTTCAAGCTCTTAAATACAGAATGAAATTTATGCCTAAAAACTCTGGTCATACTTGTAAAGCAGTGTCCTTATCGATTTATTCCAAGAAATGATATGTAAATAAGAAAATACTGTCAACGAAATATTTTCAAAATAAAACCATGCAAATAAACTTCAAGCATAATACATTATACATGTGAGAATGCTATTTAGAATTGCTTCGTGTTATATCATAGTGAGCATATAGACAATAAAATATAAGTTATTTGTATTTTTATTTCTCTTGGATATGTCTCATTAAAACTATTTTTGGTTAAAATCATCAGGAACTAATAGTGTATTTTTTAGATGTTTTTTATTTACAAGGCCAGAGCACATCGTTTTAATTTTAATTTAAATGTCACTTAAGGTAGACCATGGGTAATGGGCACCATAAGGAACTGTAAAATTGACAACATAGGACAGTTATATGTCTTCAAGGTCACCTGTATGCCAAATTTAAATAAAATTTACCGTGTGGTTTATGAGTTATGGATATATTTCTGAACTAAGACTTTGCCATTAGAAGGGCTTATTTTCAGAAATGAGGAAATTGTAAATAATCTGTAATATCATCATTATAAAAAATGTTTTTCTATTGCCCATTGTTAAGAAACAAATAATAACATTCAGGTAACACATTACACAAGAAAATGTTTGTTTCTAAACAAAATGTTCTTAATACGTATAAAAATGTTACCCTACCCCACCCACTTTAAACACTAATTTTACCATTTCCCTATCTAAAATGCCTTATTCAAAATATCCCTAAAATTTATCGAAATGAGGGTCTGTTTTCAAAGTTTGCCCAAATTTTCTCACAGGTAAATTAGTTGATCATGCGAAATATAAAATACTTTTACCGTGTAGTTTTTATTTTATCGAACTTTGAAAATATCTGGTATCATATTTGCTATAAATTTTGGCATTATTTAGCAAAAAAAATACCTAAAATAATTTTAATTTAAATCAAACTATTTTTCTTCCATAAGGTATCAGAGAGATACATAAATAATGTTAAAAAGAAAAAAAGAAAGAAAAAAAAAAGTTGCCCCTTCTGGGGTTTGAACCCACGCCCCTCAATTTCAATGTAGTTTACAAGCGATTCTAGCCTATTTGAATACTCTTCAAAGTGGAGGTAATGCATTACCCATGGTCTAGGTCAGGGTAACGCATTGTAACACGGCCAGCGATTGGCTGAAAAAAAGTGCAGGGAAAACCGTATGAGTCAATTTATACATGAGGTGATTGGATGAAAGTGGGGTATTTTTAAGTATAAAAACTAATTTAAAAAGTAACACTACATTGTTTTCTGAAGAAAATGAAATATTTCATGAGTCTCTGTGATAATTTTGACTTGGATATTTGCATTTATAAAAAGTGTATGTCAGTCCTGTGATCAGCAGAAAATTTCAATGAAATGGGGGGTAATCCTCTTTGAAGTCATTTTGCAAAAAATTTGGTTGGCTACCCCTATATAACAGGAACATTTTTATGTGTCAGGCATTTCATTCTGCTAGAAAAATTACCTCTTTTGCATGAAAACTCAATTTTAAGGTAGGATTAGGGACCATTTCTTATAATGTAAGTCTATGGAAATATCAATGTGAGTGTCTGACCTAAAGAGAGGGAAATTGGAACTGTCATAATTCATTTGTTGTACTTTGTCTTCTTTGATATGCCACGAAAAGCTGATATTTTGGAAGAATGGATGTATACAGCCTGTCTAGGTATAAAATTTCATTATTTCAATGCAACTGTTGGTGTTTACAGCAGATAATGTGTCAAGGGGGTCAATCTACAAGCATTGTTTACATATGAAGAAGAGTATTATTGTTACTTAAAGGTTAATAATGGTTTGTGTTTTTTTTTAAACAGTGAATTTGAGTGATAATTAATTGGTGATATGTTGATGATGAATAATGTTGACCTTTTCATTAAAAATATTTTTTCAGATTTCAAAGAAATGCTGTACATTGGATATACACATGCCAGGTTTGAAGACTTATGTATAACTTGACAGGACCTGATGTAAGCACATTGGCCACTTTTGATGGGTGTTGCAGGTATATCAATACAAATGCATATTGTCAGGTTTAAAACTAATAGATTAATACTAGAAATAGTCTAGGTTGCTGTTTCGGTTAACTTTATGACTTATTTTAGGGGCGGACATTTCTTCGCTCGACACTAATATTTTCCCATTTTGCGCATATAATAACATAGAATGTCACAAATAAATTGCTTCTATGTCTGTTTTCCATATAAGAATGTTTTGTGTTTCATTTACAGGCATAGATAGCATAAAAGCTTCAAATAAATAGCATTTTTAAGGATTCTGTCTTAAAATTTTACTTGGTTTCAGGGCATGAATATCAATACATACTTAGAAATTGAAATCCATTGAAAATGTAGCATAATTAAAGTTAGGTAGCCTCTGAATAGCCTCTTATTATGTGGTTAAGATGCAGAATAGTGATTAGAATTTATTGTTTTTCTATTTGGTAATACATATTTACACACTCACAATGTATAATGCCATAGTTTTTAGACTTTATGACTATTTAATGCATAATTGAATGAGCATCATAATGGCCAAGGGTAGAATTATTTTGTAGAAAAAGTTTTATTGATAAGTAAAAGTTGATCTACTTTTTCACAATCATATTTAGGCACAATTATAACACAGCTTTAGTGTCTCTGATGTGTCTATAAACAGAAAAAGCACTAATTCTGGTAGATAAATGTACACAAAGGGTGTGATTATGCACAACTTCAGTGAATTACCTCCCTTTATTTATTGAGAAACTTAGATAAGTGCATAAATTCTAGTTTCTGGCTACCTAAATGAGAAAAAATACACATTACTATCCATTCCAAAGTACATTTTGGTCTGAAGAGGTGGTTTACATGGTAAAACACCTGAAAGAAGGTTTCAATTGTCATATTTGGCTCCAAATGAATGCAAAAATGGCCAAAAAATGGGTGTAGAAGTCAGATTTTAGGCTATTACTGTGCTGTTTAAGTCCAGTGGAACTTGGTTTTTCCAATATATTGCATTTTTTAATATCTATGTGAGAGAGAGACAAAATATATATAAAGAATTTTGGCATTTTATTGACATTTTGGCTTGTATTTATGACTATATAAGCAAATATTTGGAGTAGAAAAATACAGCAGGGGCAGTTTTAAAATACCTCGTTACACCCAAAATGTTGCTATGTGTGTACAAATAATGTGTAATCCATAATCAGGTCACTATACAGTAGTTATTAAGTATGTTTGCTAAGCTAAATCTTCATTCAGGAAGTCTATTGGTAATAAAATGTTGAAATTTGGGTGAAAAATCACTTATTTTGTTATGGGTGGGGTGATAAAATTGCTCCCTGCTACATCCTTTTGTAAGAAAATTAGTATTTTGAAGCACTTCTGTAATGAAAACAGTGTAGTTTTGCTATCTGAGTGATTTTATGGAAGTTGTTACAAAATTGACTTCATAATAATGAATTATGTATGAAAATCACATGCTAACATTCATTTTCAGAATATCCGGAATGCGACATAACGGCGCTTGTTAGAAAAAAGGGAACTTCAAAGTTTTAAATGACTTAAGAGTGGTGAAAATGCATCCATATAATTGGTAATTGTATATGCAACTTCATTTATTATTAGATATTAGAATACTAAACATTTAATATTCCCTTTAGGTCAGGGTAACGCATTGTAACACGGCCAGCGATTGGCTGAAAAAAAGTGCAGGGAAAACCGTATGAGTCAATTTATACATGAGGTGATTGGATGAAAGTGGGGTATTTTTAAGTATAAAAACTAATTTAAAAAGTAACACTACATTGTTTTCTGAAGAAAATAAAATATTTCATGAGTCTCTGTGATAATTTTGACTTGGATATTTGCATTTATAAAAAGTGTATGTCAGTCCTGTGATCAGCAGAAAATTTCAATGAAATGGGGGGTAATCCTCTTTGAAGTCATTTTGCAAAAAATTTGGTTGGCTACCCCTATATAACAGGAACATTTTTATGTGTTAGGCATTTCATTCTGCTAGAAAAATTACCTCTTTAGCATGAAAACTCAATTTTAAGGTAGGATTAGGGACCATTTCTTATAATGTAAGTCTATGGAAATATCAATGTGAGTGTCTGACCTCTACCTTAAGCACTACAGTGTTAAGTTGTCCTTTTCAATTTCACACTAAATTCCATTTTCAACTTGTTTGCTTCTTAAAATTGTATAGAATTTCTAAAAGTATTGCATGTAATCCGCTTGTTTATTACATATAATGTGTACTCCCTTATCGCCTGTCCAAAATCAGCACAGGTGAATCAGAATCTATTTTTAGAATAGCAAAGGTTAACTCATATCATGACCTAGAAAAATATGTAAACAAACCACAAGAATCGGAAGTAGAACTGATATTAAATCTTCCTTACCATGACGACTACATGGTCAGACACTCACATTGATATTTCCATAGACTTACATTATAAGAAATGGTCCCTAATCCTACCTTAAAATTGAGTTTTCATGCTAAAGAGGTAATTTTTCTAGCAGAATGAAATGCCTGACACATAAAAATGTTCCTGTTATATAGGGGTAGCCGAACAAATTTTTTGCAAAATGACTTCAAAGAGGATTACCCCCCATTTCATTGAAATTTTCTGCTGATCACAGGACTGACATACACTTTTTATAAATGCAAATATCCAAGTCAAAATTATCACAGAGACTCATGAAATATTTCAATTTCTTCAGAAAACAATGTAGTGTTACTTTTTAAATTAGTTTTTATACTTAAAAATACCCCACTTTCATCCAATCACCTCATGTATAAATTGACTCATACGGTTTTCCCTGCACTTTTTTTCAGCCAATCGCTGGCCGTGTTACAATGCGTTACCCTGACCTAAAGGGAATATTAAATGTTTAGTATTCTAATATCTAATAATAAATGAAGTTGCATATACAATTACCAATTATATGGATGCATTTTCACCACTCTTAAGTCATTTAAAACTTTGAAGTTCCCTTTTTTCTAACAAGCGCCACTATGTCGCATTCCGGATATTCTGAAAATGAATGTTAGCATGTGATTTTCATACATAATTCATTATTCTGAAGTCAATTTTGTAACAACTTCCATAAAATCACTCAGATAGCAAAACTACACTGTTTTCATTACAGAAGTGCTTCAAAATACTAATTTTCTAACAAAAGGATGTAGCAGGGAGCAATTTTATCACCCCACCCATAACAAAATAAGTGATTTTTCACCCAAATTTCAACATTTTATTACCAATAGACTTCCTGAATGAAGATTTAGCTTAGCAAACATACTTAATAACTACTTTATAGTGACCTGATTATGGATTACACATTATTTGTACACACATAGCAACATTTTGGGTGTAACTAGGTATTTTAAAACTGCCCCTGCTGTATTTTTTTACTCCAAATATTTGCTTATATAGTCTTAAATACAAGCCAAAATGTCAATAAAATGCCAAAATTCTTTATATATATTTTGTCTCTCTCTCACATGGATATTAAAAATGCAATATATGGAAAAACCAAGTTCCACTGGACTTAACAGCACAGTAATAGCTTAAAATCTGACTTCTACACCCATTTTTTGGCCATTTTTGCATTCATTTGGAGCCAAATATGACAATTGAAACCTTCTTTCAGGTGTTTTACCATGTAAATCACCTCTTCAGACCAAAATGTACTTGGAATGGATAGTATTGTGTATTTTCTTCTCATTTAGGTAGCCAGAAACTAGAATTTATGCACTTATCTAAGTTTCTCAATAAATAAAGGGAGGTAATTCACTGAAGTTGAGCATAATCACACTCTTTGTGTACATTTATCTACCAGAATAAGTGCTTTTTCTGTTTATAGACACATCAGAGACACTAAAGCTGTGTTATAATTGTGCCTAATATGATTGTGAAAAAGTAGATCAACTTTTACTTATCAATAAAACTTTTTCTACAAAATAATTCTACCCTTGGCCATTATGATGCTCATTCAATTATGCATTAAATAGTCATAAAGTCTAAAAACTATGGCATTATACATTGTGAGTGTGTAAATATGTATTACCAAATAGAAAACAATAAATTCTAATCACTATTTTGCATCTTAACCACATAATAAGAGGCTATTCAGAGGCTACCTAACTTTAATTATGCTACATTTTTCAATGGATTTCAATTTCTAAGTATGTATTGATATTCATGCCCTGAAACCAAGTAAATTTTAAGACAGAATCCTTAAAATGCTATTTATTTGAAGCTTTTATGCTATCTATGCCTGTAAATGAAACACAAAACATTCTTATATGGGAAACAGACAAAGAAGCAATTTATTTGTGACATTCTATGTTATTATATGAGCAAAATGGAAAAATATTAGTGCCGAGCGAAGAAATGTCCGCCCCTAAAATAAGTCGAAAAGTTAACCGAAACAGCACCCTAGACTATTTCTAATATTAATCTATTAGTTTTGAACCTGACAATATGCATTTGTATTGATATACCTGCAACACCCATCAAAAGTGGCCAATGTGCTTACATCAGGTCCTGTCAAGTTATACATAAGTCTTCAAACCTGGCAGGTGTATATCCAATGTACAGCATTTCTTTGAAATCTGAAAAATATTTTTAATGACCAAGGTCAACATTATTCATCATCAACATATCACCAATTGATTATCACTCAAATTCACTGTTTAAAGAAAACACAAACCATTATTAACTTTTAAGTAACAATAATACTCTTCTTCATATGTAAACAATGCTTGTAGATTGACCCCCTTGACACATTATCTGCTGTAAACACCAACAGTTGCATTGAAATAATGAAATTTTATACCTAGACAGGCTGTAAACATCCATTCTTCCAAAATATCAGCTTTTCGTGGCGTATCAATGAAGACAAAGTACAACAAATGAATTATGACAGTTCCAATTTCCCTCTCTTTAGGTCAGACACTCACATTGATATTTCCATAGACTTACATTATAAGAAATGGTCCCTAATCCTACCTTAAAATTGAGTTTTCATGCTAAAGAGGTAATTTTTCTAGCAGAATGAAATGCCTGACACATAAAAATGTTCCTGTTATATAGGGGTAGCCGACCAAATTTTTTGCAAAATGACTTCAAAGAGGATTACCCCCCATTTCATTGAAATTTTCTGCTGATCACAGGACTGACATACACTTTTTATAAATGCAAATATCCAAGTCAAAATTATCACAGAGACTCATGAAATATTTCAATTTCTTCAGAAAACAATGTAGTGTTACTTTTTAAATTAGTTTTTATACTTAAAAATACCCCACTTTCATCCAATCCACTCATGTATAAATTGACTCATACGGTTTTCCCTGCACTTTTTTTCAGCCAATCGCTGGCCGTGTTACAATGCGTTACCCTGACCACATGGTGGTAAAGTGTTGAAAAACTCTCTTCTTACATGCATTTTCAAAAACAGATATTTATACTAACCATTGTACTGTATTCAATTTATTAATAACTACTGAATATTCAGCTAAACCCGCGGTATGAGTCACGTAAATAGTTCTTCTTATATTAAAGGAATAGGAATAGATAGATTGATGTCTGTCTAATATAAATATTTATCTTTTAAAAAGAGGTACGATACAGTTTTTCTGTTGAAATCAACCGTATAACTGAGAAATTCGTGTTTAAAGACACTATTTTTTACTTGAGAAATAAGTTCATGGGCGCCGCCATTTTGGCGTTCTTTCACTCTCGCGAGACAGACGAGACCGAGATAATGACGTGTTACACCCACTTCCGGTATAAGTGTACACGCTGGTACAACTGAAATATATCTTGATGAAGAACTTATTACGTACATTATATATTATTACAGGAACTTGAAATTTAGTCAATACATCACAAAATATACGTATATTAGCGATATAGCCCTTATCTAGATCTGAATTGCTTTAATTTATTAATTGAAGACGCCGCGACATGAATAAACATTTGTCCGATGTTCAAGCTTGCTGATGATCCCTGACCACATGATTTAAGCAATGACTGCTTAATTTTCAAAGATAAACCATTTATTTTATTTGGTCAATTTAATTTGGGTGCTATAAATCTCAACTAAATCCAATATGCAGAGATCTGCTGAGGCTAAACAAATGAGAATGGCGCAGGAAAATCGGCAGCCAGACAAATATCGTATGAAAACAAAACTGTCCGTTGTGTTATTTTGTTATCCAGTCAAAACTGGTACCAACAGATTCCATATTCTCGAGTTTATCCAGTTTCCTATAGCTTTTCCCCGCACACAGATATGCATTTCTACTTCCGTAAATATAATCCAATAAAACAAAAAATCATAAATCTACTTAAAGGAATAAGAATGGATGGATTGATGTCTATCTAATATAAATATTCATCATTTAAAAAGGGGAACCATGACAGTTTTCCTATTGACATCAACCCTATAAGAGGGAAATTCGTGTTTAAAGACACTATTTTTTACTTGAGATATAAGTTCATGGGCGCCGCCATTTTGGCGTTATGTCATTCTCGCGAGACAGACGAGACCGAGATTGTGACGTGTTATACCCACTTCCGGTATAGGTGTACACGCTGGTACAAATGAAATATATCTTTATGAAGAACTTATTAATTTTATTGCGTACATTATATATTATTTATGAAAACATCATATGGAACTGAATTGCTTTAATTAATTAATTGAAGACGCCGCGACATTAATTATCATTTGTTCGATATTCAAGCTTGCTGATGATCCTACCACATGATTTAAGCAATGACTGCTTAATTTTCAAAGATAAACCATAAATTTACTTTTACGCGATTTTCTGCCATTGACGCCAAAAATGAGAAAGGCGCAGGAAAATCGGCAGCCAGACTTATATCGTATGAAAACAAAACTGTCCGTAAAGTTATTTAGGCACCCAGTCAAAACTGGTACCAACAGCAACAGGTTGCCCATTCCCCTATAATTACGCATATTCTCGGGTTTATCCAGTTCCCTAAAGTTTTTTTCCACGTTATCTACTTACCAAATTCCTTTCCCCGACAGATACGCATTTCTACTACCGTAAATTTAATCCAATAAAACAAAAAATCATAAATCTACTTAATATTTAAAATGATTATTGGTAACTGAAAAAAAATGTGTTGCTATTTTATGACGTGCTGTAATTTACTACAGTATAATTTGACAGGTGTGGAACCGAATTCCCCCTAAGGTCATTCAGTTCACTGATGAAGCGTAAAAAAATAGATGTCTATTTCGTCATTAGAATATTTGACAAGGGTGATTAACCAATCAGGGCAACATTGTGCATGATCAAAAGGTCTGTCGGCACAGAAGCATACAAGGAGCAATAAAAATCGTCAGTACACAGTGTGACAGGAGCATTTGGTGCAAATTAGGAACAATTAAAATGGACAATGCGCAGTATTAGACATAAGTAGTAAGAACCAGCAATTGTGTGAATAAATTATGCAAATTAGATTTTTGAGCAGCCAATAAAAATGATTTGCCTGCAGTTAATATTAGGCTACGATTACGATGCGCAGCATCATACGTTAAAGGGATACTCAGGCAAAATAATGACAAAAATATTAAAATGATCTTATGTATTCAAATCACTCTAAAATTACTTTTTTCTAAAGTCCCAACATAAATTTCGGTATAAATTATATATATTTTTGGTTTGAAGTGTAAATATATCTATATATGTTAAACGAAATTTAGACGCCAACAGAGTCACTGAAAAGTTTTAAAACAAGTCATGTGACTTGAACAAACCCTGGAAAATACAATAACAGATATTGTGGATATTGTATGATTGAAACAAGTCTAAGTCATACTTTTGACATGCTCTTTAACGTTTCCAGAGTTCACTGTTGCAACTAATGTGAAATCTTAGTGCTCTAACCTGACCCACGCGGGTCAAGTTAGGAAAACACCATTTTATTCTTTATATTTAGAAAAGTTTTGTTCCTTTGACTGTCTAGTGTACTAATTTTGAGGACATTTACAGAATAATGAATGAAACATTCAAAACTAAGAAATGAAAATTTTGCCTGTGTCTCCCTTTAACAGACATGTTAACAATTCACTTTTCAAAAGAGTTGCTTATATTTTTTAAATGTGTACATCAATTATAACATATGTTCACACCTTTAAATTTGAAAGTCAGAATCAAACTGCAAAAAAATAATTATATGTACTATTAAGAACACGTTTTAGTTGGGTTTTTATAATGGAAGTGGCTAGCGTACGGGCCCGTACGGCTAGCCAAAAGTTTTAGCCGTACCTGAGTCACGTACAACTAGCAAGGACACGCTGTATTGGCTAGCCGTACGGCACTTTTCAAAATTTTATGGAAGTCGAAAATGCATATGTTATTTTATGACTTTAAGCCAGGATTTTAACCAAGAAACAGCATTATTTGTCTTTGGATGTTAACTTTTTAGAGATTTATCGCCTTGATCGCTATATATATCGATCTTTGTCATCGCAAGATTTCGAGAAAAAAATAGCCTTTGCTTGCATTTACACCAATTGAAATAGTTTGAAATAGGGGACAAATCTGACCCTGGAAATTATAGGCCTATAACTTTGTTAAGTTGTTAAGGTAAAGTTTTTACATGTATTTTAAATAAAAGAATAACTGATTATGTTGAATCTAATGAAATAATTAACAATGTACAGGCAGGTTTTAGGAAAGGATTTTCTACTTCAGATCATTTATTTGTTTTGCAACACATTATTCATTATCTTAATAACAATGGAAAAAAGCTTTTTTGCTCCTTTATTGATCTTAAACAAGCATTTGACACAGTTTGGAGAAATGGTTTATGGGAAAAACTGATAAACTCAAATATTAATGGAAAATGTTTTCAGGTCATTAAAAATTTGTACAGTAACATAAAGTCATGTGTTAAGGTAAATTCTTGTTTTTCTAATTTTTTTCCTTGTAATATAGGTGTACGTCAAGGAGAAAATTTATCGCCATTGCTATTTTCATTATTTTTAAACGATCTAGAATCGTATTTTTTAAATGATAGTAACGTACATGGAATAACATTGGTAAATGGAAGTAATACAAATGAGCTTTTCTGTCTTTTAAAATTATTTATATTACTCTATGCTGACGATACGGTAATAATATCAGAAACAGCAGATGATTTACAAAAAGCATTAAATATATATGAACAATACTGTGATAATTGGAAACTTAAGGTTAATACGTCAAAGACAAAAATCGTAGTTTTTTCTAAAGGTAGACAACAAATTTATAATTTTATTTTTAAAAACGAACCTATCGAGGTAGTAATTGAATACACATATCTTTGAATTTATTTTAGTAAAACGGGTTCTTTTCTAAAATGTAAAAAACATATTGCAAGCCAAGCTACAAGAGCCATGTTTAGTTTAGTAAAAAATTCTAATCGTCTCAATCTTCCAATAGATTTACAAATTGAATTATTTAATAAAACAATTAAGCCGATTTTACTGTACGGTGTAGAAATTTGGGGATATGGTAATCTCGACATTATTGAGCGAGTTCAACTAAGGTTTTTAAAAATTATTCTTAAATTAAAAAAGTCAACAGCAAATTATTTTGTTTATGGAGAAACCGGTTGTTTGCCTCTAGCTATTGACATCGAAGAAAGGATAATATCATTCTGGTCAAAATTATGTAATAAAGACGGTGTTAACGCTAATAATAAATTGTCAATTCTTGTCTATAATAACTTACTACACTCAACAGCTGGTTTAAGTGATAATTTGCTTAAAAAGAAATTTCCATGGTTTTTTAATGTCAAAACTATTTTAATCAAATGTGGTCTACCACAAGTGTGGTTCGACAACACATTTACAAACTCTGAGTGGCTCAAACTTTCTGTTAAACAAAAGTTAAAAGATCTTTTTTTAAATGAGTGGTATTCTAAAATTGAAAATTCGAGTAACAGTTTGTTTTATAGAATAATTAAGACAACTTTTGGATTTGAATCGTACTTGGCAAATTTAGATAGTTCATTACTGTACTTTTTTATTAAATTTCGAACAAGAAATCATCGATTTCCTATAGAAACGGGAAATTGGTCCAGTACTCCAATTAACCAAAGATTTTGTTCTAATTGTCAAAATAAAATTGGCGACGAATTTCATTATTTACTTGAATGTTGTCAATTCAACGAAGAAAGAAAACAATTTTTGAAAAAAGTATATTATCAACGACCAAACATTTTTAAACTAGAAAATCTTATGTGTACTAAAAACAAATCTGAATTTCTCAAATTGTGTAAATTTGTTAAATGTATTATTCAAAAAATAAGAACTTAACTATTCACTGAAAATACTTGTGTTATTTATATTACATTAGTTCTAATTTTGTAATTATTGATTTGCATGTTTTGTTTGTCACCTTTTATGAGCCTCGTATGATTATATCATTTATTGTAAATTCCTCATATTTGCATGTATACATGTATTGAGAGAAATAAAGATTATGTTATGTTATGTTATACAAATTTTTGATAATATTCCTTTTTTGTTTCATTAAGTTTAATTTTCGACACCTTTTATATGAAAAAAAAAACAACAAACACTGAAAATGATTGTTGTTAGGCTCTTGATAATTGCGACAATTACCGACGGTACTGTATCAAGGAAAGTTTGCATGTTCCGTGAAAGGCATTCTAAAATTCTATTGTCAGTCCCTGGATAGGTTTTAATCAAGGCTAATTAATTGATTGACTGTGCTTTTATGTTCGATATTTATCTACTGTTTTGAAAATTATATAATTATTTTTGCATTTCACCGTTGTTTTTTTTCATTCAATGTTCTTTTTATTCATTTATTCCACTCCGATCATTTTTTATTCGATCCATGTGCTTAAAATTAACAAAAATGATTTAATAATTCATACAAATAAAACAACAAATGATAAGCATGAAAATCAACAATTTTATAACGTTCGACTCCCATATAATTTTGAAAATTGCCGTACGGCTAGACAATACAGTGCGTCCTGGCTAGTCGTTCGTGACTCACGTACGGCTAGAACTTTTGGCTAGCCGTACGTTTCTTTATCTTTTATTATTATTTTTTTTTTTTTGATATTGTTACGTATTTTGAACCATAAAAAATCTCCTCTACCCCTCCTGTGAAAATTAAATTGTCTGATCAATACTTTATTATATTAATATTTCCTTACGATTCAACTAGATTTATCATGAATCTAAAAATGTGGGGAAATGACATCACGCGCACCTGCTTTTACACGGCCAATACACAAACATGGCCGCGCTTACCGATTTGTAGAAATCGGTGATTTAGCGATTTTAATTTTGTTATCATTCGTTTAATATTATTATTTACCGGCAGAAAATTTGCAGACGTATTATTTATAGTATTCTTTTTCTGAAATCATGTTTTTATTCTAACCTTGTCTTTCCCTTTAATATTTAAAATGATCATTGGTAACTGGAAAAATGTGTTGCTATTTTAAGAAATGCTGTAATTTACACCGTGAAACTTGATTTCCCCTAAGGTAACTTAAATTCAGTGATGAAGTATAAAAAATAGATGTCTATTTCGTCATCAGTATATTTGATAAGGGTGATTTACCAATTAGGGAAACATTGTGCATGATCAAAAGGTCTCTCGGCACAGAGGCATACAAGGAGCTATAAAAATCGTCAATATACAGTGTGACAGGGACATTCGGTGCAAATTGGATAATGCACAGTATTAGACATAAGTAGTAAGAACCAGCAATTGTGTGAATAAATTATGCAAATTAGATTTTTCGAGCAGCCAATAAAAATGTTTTTCCTGCATTAAATATTAGGCTACGATAAAAACCACCCAGCAACATACGTTGACCTCTGATTGACAGACACGTTTACAAAATTTGACATGTGTACTTCAATCATAACATATGTTCACATCTTTTATTTGAAAGTCCGAAATATAAATACTATTAAGAACACATTTTAGCAGGATTTTTATAATTATAATGATAATTATCGCCGTTCAATAATTAACAGCTAATTATTCGTTGATGCGTTTGTTTATTTAATTTCATTATTTGATCGTGAAACTTATTGAACTTGTTAAATTTTATTATAACATGTGTATTTATTAAATCTGTGAAATATTGTTTAACTACATTAAATTGAGACTTTGATGAACATAGCATTGTTTGGGTAACAGGCATCACTGACCTGAAGTGGTGCAACCGGTAGACATTGATTTTTTATTTGTTTCTTTATTTCATTTTATATTATTATTGTTTTTGATATTGCTACGCATTTTGAACCAAAAAAATCTTCTCTATGCCTCCTGTGAAAATTAATTTGTCTGGTAAATATTTTATAATATATTTATATTTCGCTACGATTCTACCAGATTTATCATAAATCTAAAGATGTGGGGAAATGACATCACGCGCACCTGTTTTTATACGGCTAATACACAAACATGGCCGCGCATACTGATTTGAAGAATCAGTGAATTAGCGATTTAAATTTTGTTGTCATTCGTTTAATATTATTATTTGAAGGCACAAAATTTGCAGATTTACTATTTATAGTATTCTATTTCTGATATCAAGTCTTTATTCTAACA
Organism: Ruditapes philippinarum; assembly: GCF_026571515.1. Taxonomy (NCBI): domain Eukaryota; kingdom Metazoa; phylum Mollusca; class Bivalvia; order Venerida; family Veneridae; genus Ruditapes; species Ruditapes philippinarum. Next base: position 131,435 of record NW_026866139.1, on the reverse strand, counting down.
TTGCTTTTCCCTTTAATGTGCGAGTTATCCTAAAGTCACGAAAAACTTTTGATTTGATAATAATAATGTTTTGTATAATGTAGAAATATTTATTTCCTACTAATAATTTATTGGAACTCAGAGCTTTCACCTTTATTATAGTATAATTTGCTGTCCTACTTTTTCGACAGCGGTAAATCGTTTCGGCAGTAATTTGCATATTGCGCAATAATACTACGGGACAACAACGTTTTTATCAATCATATACGTTCATATTTAACTTGGTTAACTTAATTTGAAATTGAAAGGCTAAATATGGAGGATTTTAAAATATCCAGACAAAGTATGGGAGTTTTGAAGGATCAAATTCATGTACTATTTCTTGGGCTGTTAATCGGTTGAGGACACTTTGCGCGATTGTAGCCGACGAAATCCCATGTGTAGATGACTTAGCTCTGAACGCGCCTGAGGGCGCGTCCGTCGCAATAACTTGTTTATAAAAGGTTACACAATAGTTTCGTATCAATTTAATTATGTGTACCTGATTTATTCATGTATATCAGAAGTTTGGTTTTATAAATGTCGAATGCCAGTTAGTATCTTACAAATGTAAATATTTTAGAAATAAAATCCATAACTGTAACTTTATCGTGGCTCTATATGGCCTTTTTCAACTTGGCACTGGTTCCAGTATTCCTACTTGAATACTGTATAATCACCCTTAGGTTATGTTGCCTGCTTTTTTTAATTTGTCTTTTGATGTCATATCTGTGATATGCAGGCTTCATAACCTCAGATCCCCTTTCAAAAATCTATTTTATTTAGTTACGCCCATTGTTTTCTCGTTTAGGGCACAAGCATTCTTGGGAACCATATGCTGCTTTTCATGGAATGGCACTGCTGTATCACATTGAAGGTTTCATGATAACCGCCGTATGAACACATCTGCGGATGTTTCTAAATTCAAAGATTCACCATTTTTGTGTTAAATGTTGAATTCTGCATAAGCCGGTGCTAGGGGGCGCGGACGGTAACTTGTACTTTCCATTACCGTCAATCAAACCGATAATTCAACATTTTCAATTTTGTCGTGTTGGGCTTTAGGAATTCTGTATTTCTCTATTTCTATATGCCAAACCATGCTGCTACTATTATATGCTACCCTTGTTAGTAGCCCACATGTTTATTTTCCTTGTTTTATGCCGTTTTTACGCTTAGCTTTAGGTGCATTTCGCACCTCACCTGTAGAAAGTCTATATGCGGAAGCTTGGGAACCATCGCTTCAACTTCGTCGAAAAAAGCTATCACTTCAATATGCAACTAGAATTTCATCAAATAGCAAAAATCCAGCCAAAAATATTATTTTCAAACCAAATTATATTGAAAAATTTGTTAACAAACCAAAGGAAATTAAACCATTAGGCCTTCGTTTAAAAGATGATTTAGATAAACTTAAAATTAATCCTGTAAGTATCCTTCAAAATGACGATGAGGACGTTCCACCTTGGACTTATAATTCCCCTGAAATTAATATTAACCTTTCAAATATAAAAAAGACATCAAATTCACATGAACATTTCAAAGAGAAGTTTCTAGCAATTAAGGAAGAACATGAAAATTTTATACATTTTTATACAGACGGTTCAAAGGAAGGTTGCAAAGTAGGTGCGGCTGTGTATGAAAATGATTTTACATCAAGTATGAGGTTACCAGATAATGCATCAATTTTTACTGCTTAAGCAAAAGCTATAGATTTAGCATTGTCATACATAGAACAGCATACCCATGATAAATTTGTGATATTTTCTGACTCGCTTTCTGTTTTAATATCAATTAAAAATAAAAAATCTGACAATATCATGATAAAGAAACTTCTTTTGCGATTTCATGATATACTTAAAATAAAATCTGTTAAATTATATTGGATTCCAAGTCATGTAGGTATACGAGGAAATGAAAAAGTAGATGCTTTAGCTAAACAAGCTTTAAATTTTCAAAAAACTGACTTATTGTTACCTGCTTGTGATTTTAGAACGGCTATAAATAAACTCGTTTCATCTGAATGGAGAGCAAATTGGGACAATGCCGTCTTTAATAAACTTCATGATATAAACCCATATCTTGATGTGTCACCATCTCTGTCTTTGTCAAACCGCCATGATCAAACAGTTCTTCTTCGATGCCGAATTGGACACACTAAAATTACCCATTCTTATCTCCTCACGAATGATAATGCCCCTTTCTGTGTAGGTTGTAATGAAAATTTTACTGTCAAGCATTTTCTTCTGGAATGTCATGATTTTTCACAGGCCCGTAACAGATTTTATAATGTAAACTCACTCAAAGAACTCTTTAATACAATTCCATCAAAAAACATCATCGATTATTTGAAAGAGATAAACTTGTATTCAAAGATCTGATTGGCTCTTTTTTTTATTTTTACTTACAACGTTTTACATAATAGTTAAAGCCTATTTTAGCATTCGGCACGATATGGCCATTTATGTGTTGACGTGCCGTAAAATCCAGACAAAAAAAATGCCGTTTTTAAACAAATTTGCTGATATTTTCTTAATTCTTTGTATAAATTATTGAAAGAAGCATCGAAACCAGCAGCAGTGTTTGCCGTGTTTGGCTTTCTTTAGGGATTCTTATTTTCTCTAATTTACGAAACGGTATATATAATGGTTATTTAAGAAATAATTATTATTCGGTATTTGGCCGATAAAGGATAGCGTTGTCCAAACATACGCCTGATTGTGAATAAGCTCCTTTGGTGATACAGCTGTTGTGATTGATATTCATTGTTTGTTTGTTTGTTTCATTTTACGCCTTTTTCCAACAGTATTTCAGTCATTTAGGCGGTTAGTTTCCTACCCATCTTTCCTGGAGAGTTACACCAGTACTAGACTACCTTCCTCAGCGCTAAACTACCAAAGCATCTCACGGGGATCGAACCCACGGCAGAGAGGTAACTGGATTAATTTTGATATTCATAATGTAAATTAAGAATGGGATGACTAGTGGATTAAATAATTATTTCACTTTTATACACAATATAACATCAAATAGGTGCAAACTACACAAATAATTAAAATGGAAATCAAATTGGTTAATTAGGGGATCGTATAGATTTAAACTGAGAATTTACAAACAAACATATAGAGAGAATCAAATGGATAAGCAGTCATTATGAAAGTCAGAAATATATACATGTATGATGCATGTATACTACTCAACTTTTGCTAAGCACCATATTTAGGAGAGTGAATTATTTTTTTTTGCTAAAAGGTTTTAAATGTTAATAATTGATTTTATAAATTTAGCTGAAGTACGAATCTGACCCTATAAATGAGTTTTACACTGATTTTGTGCTAAAAAAGAGGATGACCCTCTCTTTGAAGATTTCAGAACACGCAGCGGGTTTTCCGAATTGTTGAATTTGATATTTTGTTTACAGTTTAAGACTGAATACCGTATGTGTGACCCGTGGCTATCAATGACAGCACGGTAGCACCTTCTTATACTCCCTATTAGGTTTCTGATCGTTCTAACGGGTATGGCTGCCCATTTTTGGACCAACATGACTCCAAGCTCCTGTATGGGTCTGGGTGGCAGCTGACGAGCTGAAATTCGAATCTGCAGCTCATTTAACATGTGTTCTATTGGATTAAAGTCAGGTGATTGAGCTAACCAGTCCATGCGCTCAATAGAATCCCTCTATACGTAGTCCAGGACCATCCTGATAATATTTGGGCGAGCATTATCTACCATTAGAATCAGATCGCCGACTGCTCCAGCATACAACCTAACCTGGTTGTCTAAGATGTCGGCTTTGTTCAGACATGTACAGACTCAATCAAACCGAGTCTGCAATTTACATGTAATATTATTGTGATTAATGCATGCGAGGATCACTTTGTATCCGAATTTTTGTATCGCTGACCTGTCAATGTGCATCTATTTTGCACGTCCATCCCAGCTGATGCCTTCCAACACCATAACTGACCCATCTCCAAAGCGGTCATGCTCAGCAATATTTGCAGTCTGAAACGGTTCACCTTGTCTTCTTCAGACTCTAGCACGCCTATCTGTGAAGTCTAGGCAAAACCTGTTCTCTTCAGTGAACAGGAAATGTCTGCAGAAATGCATGTTTAACGTGTATGTTCCATGGTCCATTCCAAACAGGCATGGCGATGTCTCGCCCGCAAATTACCTTCATGCAGCCGTCTACGTACCATCTGCATGTAAACACGGACCCCGCAGCATTAGCAAGGTCATTTCGAAGAGAAGTTGCTGTCGAAATCCTTGCATGACGTGCCCGAATGACCAAAAACCGATCCTGAGCTGGAGTTGTGACCCTTTGCCGACCTTCAGCATGCCGCATGGTGTGTGTAGCCGGTTTCTCTCCCATGATCTGGTGATGACGTTGTGGTTTACATTAAGCGCCGCACTAACCTGGCAGAAGGTTGTCCCCTGCTGCACCATCCATACAGCCCACCAAAATTATGCTTCTCTCAAATGCCGCCTAATGTTAGTGTTCCCCATATCAAAGTGAAATATGTAAACCAATGAATGGCAATAAGCCAATAATATCGCCGTATAACAAAAAACATGTGATTGTACACCCCATCAAAACATGAAAATATTGGGGTGCATGATTTCCATGCTACCTAGATGAAGTGTAAGGCTTAGTCAACACTGATTCATGTCAGGTTACTTCTCAAAACATTGTTGAATCAGAATTTTCAAAAATTTGAAAGAATCTTTTTTATACTTGTGATAATATAAGATTTAACTTATGGTGCTTAGCAAAAGTTGAGTAGTATAATTATACAAAACGCATATATTGACAAGCATTTACAAATGTCATTGTATTTCTTTTATGAAATGATAATTTTGACATTTGTTATAAACCGGAAGTTTAAAGGTATTCAGACCAGATGCTTCTTAAATAAAGAAGCTACAGAGGAGAATACATTATTTACATGACAGTGCAAATGCATTGGCGATAATAGCAAATTTACTCATTCATTAAAACTCTAATGAAACAAAGTGTTTAGCATTTTTTGAAAACTTTGTTTCAATTTTGAAAAAAATGAAACTGATGAAACTATGTGAATAATTAAATAAACTGCATAAATAAAGTATTCAGCTATTCCTTATAAACTGCATTTCACAGTTTTTTATGTTTATCAAATCACTAGTGAGCTAGTATCAATTTTCAGATTTGTTTACTTAATTATTAAAGGGATTTGTAACTATACTGTCATTTACGTTGAAAGAGTTAGAAACTACCAATTCTAACATACCTCGATATTCTATCACTATACACAAAATGGGAAACATCCGATGTTTTTTGAGGTGAGAGATGTTTTGTCAACTTTAAATTAGGCCCCGTCTACACCCAGTCAAGTTTCTTACATTACACAGTTAGATTAGCTAAATAAATGAACATAAAATCAAGTACATTTTTTACTGAAATGTCTTATTAAGATTGCCCAGAATATATATATTTTTCAACATCATGTTCTATAAAATGTGTGAATAAAACGCGGGAAAATGATACAAATACCTAAAAACGATGGAGTTAATGAAATGTGTACATTCTTTTAAAATAAATGGAAAATGTGAAAACATATATTTTGAGTTAATTCATTGATACAAATACGTTATTTGTTGAAAGTTATTCACTAACTGAAGAATATCATTTAAAATCCCTATTGCTTCTTCTTTTACGAAACAGGTATTTTTTGTTCTTCTGTGCATAAATGTATAGATTTGTTCTTCTGACCAAAATAACGTAATAATTTACTGAAATTTCACAGTTCATGTACACTGATTCGACAACAAAAAAGTCAGAAAATTGTAAAAACAAGATATGTTTGTAAAACATGTATGCCCGCTATCGGCAGCCAATTAGTCATGTGATCAGGTTATTATGCATGACTTCTGACACAGTGAACAAACAATTAATAAGGGTTATCTAGTATCTACTGGTCATGACAAGTCACAAGGTAATAATTATTGTGACCCCATAGGTTGTGTGCAGCAATTTAAGTTATTACAAATCTTACCAAATAATATATGCATAAATTTTATGAATCATGTAGGCCTCATTAATGACAGCCAAGTTGTTATACTACATCAGTCCTTCAAATGTGTATACCAAAAGCATTTTTAGTTTAATATTAATATATCAACCAAGGCAACTTGAGTTGTTGAGTTATTGGTCAGAAACTGTCATTAAGTACAAGGTCAATATGACATTGACCCCTTGACCCCAAAATCAATAGGGGTAATCTACTGGTCATGACCAATCATCATACCAAGTTTGAAGTTCCTAGGCCTAAGCGTTCTTTAGTTATTGATCAGAAACCGTTTTTACTTACAAGGTCAATGTAACCTTGACCTTGGACCCCTTGACCCCAAAATCAATAGGGGTCATCTGCTGATCATGACCAATCATCATACCAAGTTTGAAGTTTCTAGGCCTTAGAGTTCTTTAGTTATTGATTGGAAACCGTTTTTACCTACAAGGTCAATGTGACCTTGATTTTTGACCTCTTGACCTAAAATCAATAGGGGTCATATGTTGGTCATGACCAATCACAATACCAAGTTTGAAGTTCCTAGGCCAAAGCGTTCTTAAGTTACTGACCAGAAACCGTTTTTAACTAAGAGGACAATGTGACCTTGACCTTTGATGCCTTGACCCAAAATTTAATAGGGGACATCTGCTGGTCACGACCAATCATCATACAAAGTTTGAAGGTCCTAGGCCTAAGCGTTCTTTAGTTATTGATAAGAAACCGTTTTTACCTAAGAGGTCAATGTGACCTTGTCCTTTGACCCTTTGACCCCAGAATCAATAGGGGTCATCTACTGATCATGACCAATCACCATATAAAGTTTGAAGTCCCTAGGCCTAGGGATTCTTAAGTTATTGATCGGAAACCGTTTTTACCTACAAGGTCAATGTGACCTTGACCTTTAACCCCTTAACCCCAAAATCAATAGGGGTCATCTGCTGGTCATGACCAATCACCATACAATGTTTGAAGTTCCTAGGCATAAGCATTCTTTAGTTATTGATCGGAAACCGTTTTTACCAAAGAGGTCAATGTGACCTTGACCTTTGACCCCAAAATAAATAGGGGTCATCTACTGATCATGACCAATCACCATATCAAGTTTGAAGTCCCTAGGCCTAGGGTTCTTTTAGTTATTGATCAGAAACCGTTTTTACCTACATATAATAGAATAAAACGATTTGCAGTTGATCTAAGTTCAAAATAAAAGAAGGCTTAAGAATAAATAAGTTAGCTAAATCTCAACCCTTGAAATTTGGCAAAACATAAGAAATACTTATAAAGATAAAAATGACCGATACATAAAATGTTGAACAACTGAATGACCATTTAAAGATTTATTCGGTATAAAAAGCCGAAATGAAAATCAAACTTCTTCTTTATTGATAACTCAATTGATGAAGATCTAGACGCAGTAATTAGTGCGAGTAACGGGAAGCTATATTTTCTCAAATTAATAATCACCAGGCATTGTTTAATTAACACGTGAATTTTTTAAAGCCTACGATATCATGTTCCCATTGTTGTTAAAACTTTACACTATATTGCTTTAAAAAAGTGAATAACTTTAAAACGATAAAATTTGTAATGAACAATGTGGGTTCAAAAAAGAAAATCAGTGTCTGATTGTATATTTAAGTTTTTATATAGAAAAAGTTCATTTTTAAATAGGTATACGAAACAACTTTTAGTTTCTTCATTAATACAATGTCATTTTGATTATGCGTGTGCCTCCTGGTATTTAGGGTTGAGTCAAAATCTAAAAAATAGACTTCAGGCCACACAGAATAAGTTGGTGAGATTTATACTTAATCTCAGTCCCCGTACTCATATAGGGAGGGCTCATTTTGAGGAAGTTGGTTGGTTACCAGTACATCTGAGGGTAAATTTCCTTATTCTTGGTCATGTACATAAGATACATAACAATAGTGCACCTAGTTATTTAAATGAGCATTTTCAAATTGCAAATGAGGTACATTCTTACTCCACTCGATTTAGAGATAGTAACAGTTATTCTATTCCAAGAGTTAAGGGTTTCGGTAAGAAAACATTTGTATTTAATGGTTGTCAGGAATGGAACAGGTTACCAACACATCTTAGGTTCATAGCAAGTCGTGATAATTTTAAAAAATCTCTTAAGGAACATTTTATGCAATCAATATCTGTTTAGTCATTTTAATCTAGTCATCTTACCTAGTTTTTATTTATATATTTTTTTATGTTTAGTGCATATTTTAGTAGTACCTATTCATTGTCAAACATATCTGTCATAATAATTATGATTATAATACATGTGTGATAAATTTTGTAATGGAAATACTTATGTGCAATAACTGATATAAGAAATTGTGATTGAATAATTTATGTGCAATACTTAAAAATTAGTAAATATTTTGCCTTTCTGGTGTCATATGATCAATTCTAAGGACCACAATGGAAATAAGTCGGCTTATGCCTTCTTTTTGTGTCATCCTTGGTATTGAATATATGGCATCAACACATGCACTTTCATGTTTACATGTATCTCTTGATGTTGACATTGAATTTGTAGTTGTTTTATGACATGTATTTTTTACCAGAATAAAACTATCTATCTATATTTATTTCTTATGCATTTATATCAAATGTCCTAAAGTCGGTAACTTAATACTATTAAACAAGGATTAAATGACAATTTTCAAGTTGGTATGCATCTATCAATAATTCAGGAAGATTACAAACATACTGCACAATTAAACATTCTTTTGAAATGGATAAATATTGAGATTTTGTCCAAGAAAGTAAATACAGAACTGCTTTAACTAAATTTCGAACTTCTTTCATAATTGTCTTCCGCCTTGTCGAAGAAAAAAGGGGGATATAGAAATAGCCTCCATTCGTTTGTCGTTTGTTTTAGGGTATATGTCGTGTCCGGTCCATAACTTTCTTATCTTTGAAGAAGTTTTGTAAATACTTGCCACAATTATTCACAATAATCAGACAATGTGTCATGTTCAACAAACCGTCATCTACTTCCAAGGTCAAGGTCACACTTGGAGGTCAAAGATTAACATAGTTTGTTATAGGGTATATTTTGTGTCAGGTCCATAACTTTTTCATAGATCAAAGGATTTTGTAAATACTTGCCACGAAAAGTCACTATAATAAAACGATGTGTCAAGCGCAACACCTGCATCCCAACCTCTAAGGTCCAGGTCACATTTAGAGGTCAAAGCTTAATATAATAGATTTTTAAATTCCGTGTTTCATTTTATTTCTTTAATAAATTTATTGTTGCATTTGCAGATCTAGCATTGATCATAATTTTGGACTGAAAGTCCTGAGATCCATACCTCAATCTTTTGAAATAGCTTCAAATAAAACTTCCCCAAGGCGTGGGACGTTGGTAACTCTGTTACAAATTCTTGTTTATTTTTAGAAATTGGTAGAAATGAAAGCACTCTTAGAGAACACAGAATATGTAAATCATGCAATATAAAGCAAATAGAGAGTGAATACCACTTTCTCCTTGTATGTCAACAAAATATTTTAAACCAAACTACTGCAATTGGCCGACTATGAAACTTGATAGTCTTTTGTTGTCTTACTCAAGGAAAACTATATGTTCCTTAGCTAAATTTTTAATTGGGCAAATCATAAACGTATTTCTTAATCTGTTATTTTTCTGTAGACAAGTACAAGTCTTATTTGTTCCTATATTGACTTAAATGACTTGTATTCTTCAGAAAACTGTGTTTTGTAAACTGCTTTCTTTCTTACCGTCTCCTAGGTCGAGGGGTTAGAGTCGATGACTTCTAATCCAGTTACCTCTCTGGCGTGGGTTCGATCCCCGGGAGATGCTTTGGTAGTTTAGCGCGGAGGAAGGTAGTCTAGTACTGGTGTAACTCTCCAGGAACGATGGTTAGGAAACTACCCGCCTATATGACTGAAATACTGTTGGGAAAAGGCGTGAAATGAAACAAACAAACAAACAAACATTCTCACTGTACATGTATACCACTGTTAATTGGCTATAAGCAATGTTTTTTGTTTTATGCTTAAAAACAATCGTATTCGTATTATATATAAACAGTGTTGCTTGCAATGGTTTATCACAAAGCCTTGAACATTAATTAAACATATCTCGATTAGACGATATATAAACTTTTAATAAGCAAATGACCAACAATAAAACATTAAATTTGAGCATAAGCGTAGTATACACTTAAGGCATCAGAACCGTTACCAAATATAACCAAAATAAAACAGTACACGCGTGACCTCGCTTTACTATATAAAGGTGGCGATTTAAGTTTGAATTTGACTCCACAACTATTTTCGCACAGCTCTTATCTAAATCGTCTAAAACAAACTAAAAAACTTGAAAAGATAATTATTTTCAAAATGAATTTGTGTCATAGTTTTTAAGTCAACAGATGGAATTATTGAAAAATTCAGATGTTTTATGACATTGCAAATCAATTGCTCTTACACCGACGCGTTTTGTCCAAATGCGAATGTGAGGAAAACGTGTTTCCGCGAGGTAGTGCTGCTTTGCGGGTCATTAGCTTGTACAAATATTTGGTAGTTTTATGGATTTCAATAGGTGTACATGTAAGAAACTGATAACAATATAACATTATTATAGATAATTTATTAAATATCAAAGATATACACAGTGAAATATCATGATGCATACTAATTTTCCTAATAAACATAGAACATGTTAACAATTAACGAGTAGACACGTACACAGGTCTATCAATATTCAGTGCATTATTTTATACTTATTTTCATTTTATGAACATCTTACAAAACAATTACAAATCAAGCATATGACAAACTAGGAAGAATCTGATAATTTGTCATTGTATTAAAGATATACGTTTATACAAAGTGAATGCAATGATGCATTACCATAGTTAATATCACTTTGTATAAACATTTGAGAACGGTTAGTATGTATAACTATAAGAGCATAATAAAAGGGTTACGGGACTATATGTATTTGTTATTGAATGACTGAGGTTGAGAAGATATATCTATATAGAAATATGTTTGACCTTATACGAGACTGAATTTGCGTTTAAGTATTAAATGTAAGATTAAAAAAAAAACAGTATTAATTCATATTTCAATAATTAAAAATTACTACCATATGACATACGCATGATTTAGTTTAAGCATGCCATCCATGATTGCACGGTCCATTATTTGTAAACGGAGATAAGAAAATATCGTATTTCATTTGAAGAAAATGTAAATAAAGATGTTTTGAAACAAAGCCGGAAATCTGAAATTTGCCATGAAGCAGATGTATGTGAATGTTTATATGTACTTGTTTTTTTATTTTCTAACCTTTTTAGTAAAAGGAGATATCATCGAATGTAATGGAAACAAAAACAGATGTCAATTACAGACAGATTATTTTCCCTTTGGATTCTTTATTGTTACGTTCAGTACTTGACATGACAGTCCAATTTTAGTCATTTAAGTTACCTTTGCACGTTCGCCTGTTGTTACTCGACTCTGACTATTAAAACAGTACTTCAAGTTGATACATTGGATGGCTTTTAAACGATAATGTTTTAAACGCGTGGTCCCTGTGATGTGATATGACATAACCATATTAACACGCACCCGGCGCAGCGCATGGATAAATATTCTTAATCTAAGATGTACTTTTGGTTGATTCATCATTTCACGTCTTTTTTATTTATTCCACCAACAGTTTGATTATTGATAGTTGACATTATTCCGGAATTTACATCATTCAGACAATAAATGGCTAAAAATATTCAAGTTTTTAGCAAAAATGGTAACAACATTGAATGTAGAAACATAACGCCCGTTGAAAATCTGGAAATTTATGCGATCCTTAGAATTTGCAAACATGTTTCGAGATACTCCTTCATCTACATTCGAGAAGATTTAATAAATGTACTTCGGCTTAATTAAACTTTCTTTATGAATTGATTCTACGATCTTACGATAACGTTGAAACTCTAACCTTTTTAGAAAGTTTTAAGGGCAGAAATGTTGGGTATATTCTATCAAGCTTTTTATATAGCGACTGTGCATTGATTTCTTCTGGTGTCATTGCTTTTATTTTCTGAGTATTGTCATTTGGTAATCTTGATACTAATTTTCTGAAGGTAGTACTCATATTACTAAGATGAACGAGCTTTACGTTCAATTTTTCTTGGTAATCATTCAGTAAAATATGCTGATCACTTTCTGGTAATTTGTGTTTACCTAAGAATGAATTACTCTCTGGCGAAAACCCAGATTCGACTTTACTCTCGGTATTTTCAACGTCCGTTTTGAACTGCTTCGTTTGCTTCTTTTCATCTTCATCTATGACCGTACCCGATTCCGCATCGAAAGCTGGTTTTTGATAAACATTACTATTTCCATCTGTATCTTGATTCTTCTTTTTCGTATCTTTGCCGTCTGAATATTGTGACCCAATATTGGTACTGTCGGCTAGACTGCGACTTAGAGCCAGAATTTTTTCTTCCATTTTCGTTATTTGTTTGTGTCTCTGGGCAAGCTGATCCTGCAATTCTGAGATAATCTTGAGACAGTCTCCATCACGGTTGTCTGTATGGTCACTTATTAGATTTTCTTGATCTGTCAAAAAAGTCAAATATAAAAAGTGAAGTGCTTGGTTTAAATAAAATTATTCATACAAACAATATGACTCCGAATGTGAGAGATATAGTTCTGCCAATCTTTTTCGCACGAACGAGTAATATGTTTTGATTTCGTAAGTTAGAATTGAATATGATCGTGTTGTGTTTCTTACTGAACATTTCTCGGTTTTACTACCGCTATTAAAAGTAAAACTCCGAATTAATGCCAAAACAATTGTTTGAGCATCCTTCGCCTAGCTTTAAACGTTTGACTTCATCTTTGTCGTGCCTTTATGGTAACTGGCGAAACTTAGCAGGCAAAATGAAAGGTAACATATGCTTGTTGGATGCTTGTTGATCGTCAATATTTTATATAAGAGTATCAATATTTTTACTTGCGCTTCTCATTGTGACATATAGCATATGCACAAAAACAAACACATTTTCTCTATGTGTAAGAAACATTTTGAGAACTAACGTAATGTAAATCTACAGCCCGTAGTGTACATTGTTTATTACCTTTTAACTTCTATATAGTTTGTATGTGTTAATCTTAAAATGACAAATAGATAACCCGGTGTAAAGAAAAAACAAATTGATATAAATAAATTAGAATTGTGTTTGGCAAAAGTAAAATGGTCCATATCAAAGAATTATAATGATAAAGATTTGTGTAACTGTCAAAATATATGATAAGATCTTAAGTACAACAATAATATCCTAATAGAGTAGAAAGATGCATCTTTGAACAAAATAAAATATCATCGCAACAATTAAGTACTATGCACGATATGAGAGTTTATATTACATGTTAGCACTCCATATTCAATCTGATACTGTTGTATTTGAATTGCAAGCTACAGTAATCTATAACCCAAGACAGAATGTAGCAAAATAATTTGTAGAGAAAGTCTTTTGTGTGATAGATAATTAATTTGATTTAAAACTTCAATTTACCTTCAATTTCATTTATCAAATATGTTTCTCCATTTATGTTGATCTGATCTATTCCTTGTCTGGAAAAGGGTGCTGTAAATCTATTTGCTTCATTGCTCAATAAGATACCTCTTAATACTTTGACATACATCTTTGGAATAATGAATGTAATGAGAACGCTGTTTGCTTCTTGAACACCTGCTACTTTAATGCAATTAATGCCCACCATTAAAATATTTGCAAACTTCTCCCGTACATTCTGAAGATCACGATTTCTCAAAAAATTGTCACCCCTAATATGAATGGAGACCTTTTCAACATTTGATCCTGAAAAATCATTAGATAAAATTATGCCTGAATGTGAATAATACTTTCTTAATTTATATTACGTCCCATGTAAATACACCTTCTTTATATTACGTCCCATATAAATGTGCATTACGACACAAACCAAATACAGGTTGAGGACAATAGAGTAAATTCTAAAACAATCTTTGTGAGTCATTTTATTTAAGAGATCCGTCAGAACATAATTGATACACATTTGTTACTGCTCATTGATGATCAGTGACAAGTTTATTTTTCCCATAAGTTTGTTTCAAAATTTGCACTTGCGCAGTATGTGTCCGTTTAAGAAAATTGAAAAAGTCATGTCAAATAACTCTTGTTATCTACTTATATACTATGGGAGAAGTTATTCGATTGTACATATTTTTATATTTTTATGGGTAAATGACAATTAATTAGTTTTTAAGAGAGGGATTTTAGCTGGCCTTGTTAGCCAACCACCATCGAATTCCACAAGACACTATACGCGGGCTTATCAGTTACAAATAAGGAGACAGTGTAAGGCCATAATCAACATAAATTGGCACCATACTTGATATTGGCAACATCTTTACACTTTTGGCTCAATTTCACCTAATATGCACAAAAGCCTAAAAAGCTGTTCTTATTCAGATTACCGAGTTGTGACGCTTCACTGATTTATTAGAACATACCAAAACAATAAAACATACCAAAACAACAAATTAATACACTTTGATATCAAAATTATCTAAAGATCATTTTTGATAATTAATTGTTGTATTCCCTTAAAATACATTCAATCGAATAAGTGATTACTATCAAATTGTGAGTAGTATATTATTACTAACATTTATAGCAAATATGAAAAAAATGAGATTATAGGGCGCCATAAAAAGAACACAATTGTATGAAATTTGATTATGTTCATGAAAGTTACTTTAAAAGAGCACCATCTCTCATGTCCCATATCACATGCAAGTCCAATCCGTGAATTAACATATCAAAAGTAAATTCACTAAAAGAATCTCTATAAAAATACTATACAGAAAAAAATTATTACATTGTCTTCTACAAGTCATTTTTATTTTATACAAAACAAATCATTTTTTTTTTTAATTTTGGAAATATAGCATTCGGTCACGTCATCATAAAAGTGGATTATTTTCGAACAGAATTCAAATATTTTCAGGGTTGAAAAGCTTCAATGTTTGTATTCATATATGACAAAATAAAAAGATATATCACAATGCAAGTTAAAATATTAACATGTAATAGACAAATCATTCTTATGCATTGCAACATATTGTTCTAAATCGCATTTTAACCCACCTTGCGTCATTGTACTTTGATGAAAATGTAAAATATCATTCTCTCTCTCCTTTGCATATGTTATTGTCCTTAAATGTAGGTCTTCTCTTTCTAAATGACGGGCAATTTTTTGTAGATATACGATATTATTCTGATTTATAACATCTTTGCTGTAAAGCATTTGGAACATTTCAATCCAAGATGTAACGTCTGCGGTAACAATACCTGAAGGTTCAAAATCATGATTGATTAGATATAAAGTTACGATTTTTTTCCAAACAATTATGATTTTGTTGTTGATTTGTTTGTACAGTTACATTCTTCCTATAATTGAAGAATATATTTACAGTAACTAAAATTTGTTTTTTTTTTTCTTAAAAATATTGCCAGTATTTCCTAAGGACACTATGCGTCAGTACCGTCTTTACCTTTAAAACGTAACAGATCTCCTTGATATATTTCCAAAAGATATTATTGTTAGATTCAAAGGTTCACTGTATATCAACTGATTTAAAGGTTCACTGTATATCAATTATCATTAAATTCGAATATCAAATATTAAGAGAATATTTTTTCGTTTGAACGGCAAGTGAAAAAATGTGGTATTTTATCATGCATTTTGTTTTTAAAATTACTTATTATCAAGAAAAATTGGTTACAAAGTAATCGCTTGTACGCATCTGCAATTGTACACCGGGCAGATATATAATTATATCAGGGTTTCCAATACAAACGTTCTTTAAAGGCTTTTTAAGCCGTTTGAAAAATCTGTCGTTAAGGCTACCTTTTGCAGAAAAACATTCATAGAATAATGAATTTTGAAAACGTTTATAAAATTTGTGTGTGTTTATTTTATTCCATATTTTTTAGATAAAATACAGAGTATCTATAGTGAATTCTAACATGACCCGCATCTTTACTTATTGAACATAGAAGGACCGAAAGTGTGTGTTATTTAATAAATAGTATAGTCATTATATCACTCAATAAAATTACTGTTTGGAGTTCCCATGCGAGGAATATATCACGATGGCTTAGCCCGAGTGATATAATGATGCACGCTTGTAGTATAATGGAAATAGAACGCACAAATGTTTTACATTTTAATAGTATATAAATAAATATACAACCTGTACAAGTCAAATACCAAATTCGAACTCTTTACGGGGCTTTTCAGACCATATTTATAAGGACAGTTCTCACATAAAATGTTATGAAATACGTACAATCTAGCTGACTCTCAAATACATTATCTATCAATTTTGACATTTATCCATGTTGCTTTCGTACATTGTTCTATAATATATGATGTTAAGAGTTCACACCATGTATTAAAACATATTGTTAAACCGTGTTCTTTATACTTTTACATAACTTATGTCTGACTAATTAACCTGTGCAATCAACTATATGACACTTTCGAACGACAAACAATGATTTTATCAAGCGATAAAATCACCGATTTGGATATATTATTTCGATCCTATCACGACATCAACAAATAAATGCTTCCGCACCTGATATTATACCATATTGCGCCTGATATTTTTCCGTACCTATTTTCAGCGCGTCACATGTATAATGATTACGCCACATGTCTAAATATAGAACTTCAACAGTAATGGGAGGATATAAGAACGGCGAGTGCATTGTTGTGAAATCTAATTCTATCGGGCATTTCTCTTATGTAAACAAAAAAGGCTCGAAAGGTGATATATTTCACATTCTATCACTATCGGAGATTCCCCTAAAAAAAAGCCAGAATCGTTATATATATCACAACAATGAGCTCGCCGTTCTTATTTCCTCCCTCTGTATTTTCAATCAGACACATTGAGGTCGGCCTTTTGTTTGAAAATGCTATAAATTAAAACAACTTTTGTTGAATTTTGTTCTGAACACTATCTAGAATGCTAGAAAGTGATCTAAGACAATAATTCAGAACAGAAATATCTTTAATTCTGTCATTCACGACGCTGTATAGAGGTTTAAAGTGTTGTTTACGTGACGTCACAATGTAATGCAAAAGCAGTCAAAACAAGAACGCTATTTCAATGTAGAGGTTAAATTACAATAAGTGAAAACCGAGTGAATAACTGAAATACTAATTGTCAGAAATGGAGCTGAAAGAAACACGAGAAAAAAGGTCTCTTAAAATATATATAAGTTTTGACAACGTCCACTTTCATATTTAAATTTCATATTCATTTCTATCAAATATGAATATAATTGACTGATATAGCACCATATTTCATTGGTTAAATAAAAAAGTATATATATTTAACGTTATCATAAATTTTTTTAATTGTATAATTTCATAGACTAACCCTGGAAGATCAACTTTATTCTAGGCAAATCATTATCACTCAGCTTTTGCGAAAATTCTTCCAACAGATGAACAAATTTCCAATCTTCTGGAGGACTAAGAAGTTCACAGGCATCACCTGGACATGTTAAATCATACTAAGGTTAATCGATTTTAGTATTATTTAAAAGTACAGTACAAACAGTTTTGACAAGGAAAAGTATGGTGGCATATTTCTGCCGCCAGATAACAATATAAGTAACTAGTTAATTAAGAGGTTAACAAGTTTTACGTAACTAGTTAACCTCTTATTAACTAGTTAGTTATCCGCTTAACTAGTTACGTAAGTAGTTAATCTCTTAATTAACTAGTTAGTTATCAGGTGAACTAGTTACGTAACTAGTTAATCTCTTAATTAACTAGTTAATTATCAGGTTATCTGGTGGCAGAAATATGCCACCATAGAAAAGCAATAAAATGGTATAAAAATAAATAATCACTATTGAAATGCTCTGCGCTAAGGAGCTAATACAATAAAATAATTTGTAATAATAATAATTCGAATAATAATAATAATAATAATAATAATAATATAACAAAGTCATCAACAACAAAAAGACAAAGCAATGCCACGTCTTTATTAACAGAATGGATTATATATGTAAATAATAGAAACCAAGAAAATTAATTTCTCGAAAACCATATACCTATTATACGCAATTTAACTTTCCTCAAATATGAATACCAAGTGCACTGTCCTATGGTTTTCGAGACCTTAATTGTCTTCGTTTCTAATATTTACATATACATTGAAGGGATATAAATGTGTATTTGTAGGGAATTAAAAAAAAACTCGTTTTAATTCATGATAAGATATTGTGCTCTTGTTTGGAAGGAACGAATGCTTACTCAATTGTTTTATTGTATATATAATTATCAATTTTCTGGACGTTATTGTCGCGAATTATGTGATACATTCCTTAGATTTATCTCCTTCATTTCTACTTTAAGTTTACGCTACAAACAATTTATCAAAGTCCAAAAGCTCTTATTTTTATAATTAGATATTGTTTACAAATTCATCAGAAGTAAAAACAATATATTAGAAAGGTGCGTAAAAATCTGGAAAAAGGTTGTCCTTCGGACACATTGCTCACGACATTTCAATGAAACCGAAATACCAAAGTTAACAACATGACTTGGGTGGCTGGAAGTATTGAAAATTGTTTACTTGACAAATAACAGGCAATGACAGCATATTGTGTTTTATCTCTGTTTCTTTAAAAAGTTAACATGGTTGTACTTGAGGTTTAAATTCCTAAAATGAAGTTTTATATTTTATATTGTTTTCAGGATGATGTTCTATTACATGCACAAAGCGCGTCGAAAAGTGGGAAAAAAGTCCGTCGATGAGAATAGTCACACTGGAAATGCCCAGTGCAAGTGCTGTGGGAAACTATTTTACGGCAAAGCAAACATAACCCGACACAGGTATTCAAAATCATTTTTTCGTTTGGTAACTAACACATATACATGTATTTAAGACTGAATGGTTTATACGGAGACTGTGGAAATATATTATGAAAAGATATATGTTACTATTGTTTGCTGAAGCAATGCGACCATTCTGAAATTCTTACTTTCCTGCCATTTGAACAAATACTCAAATCTTCCACAGCTGCAAAAAGAACCCTCGAATGCTTCTTTTTAAAAGCAAACTTGCTAAATTACCAGGTATATTCAAGTCTATAGTGTTGAAGAATGGCACATACAAATGTTTAAATTTAACATACTTGAGTGCTACATTTTACACGTAATTTCTTTTTAATATTCTTACAATTTTACAAATTTGCCTCACCTGTTGAATGTGTCTGACCGGCGGCCATTGTTTCAAATTGGTTTCCCTTTATTTACTGTAAATACAAATATTTATTTTTACTTCAAACGCACAGAAACAGTTATCAAATATAGGATATGTGTTGGTTTTTGTACGCCACTGGAGAGAAAACTTTTTATGAAGCTCACTCAAAGGAAAAAAATTCCACATACACGTACGCACGCACAAACACCACATGCGTACACACGCGCGCACGCACGCACGAACAATCACACAGAGACACAAACAAGTCTTTTTTGCATGCATAAATATACAAGTTTAAATACCATTTTTTACAATATTTTTAACATTTACAACTGTATTCCTAATCGGTAGCCTCATTTTCAGAAAATTTCTCATAAACACATGAAGAAAAGGGCTAAAATGATTAATTCAAAAATTTACGGAGATGGCAATGATATTATTTACCAAAAAAAAGATAAATGATCACCAGCTTTAATAAACAAAACAAACAAAATTAAAGAAGGAAACAAAATACACGATGGCGTTAAAAAACTAATTTTATTGAGGTTAATATTCAAAATATCCGAAGCAATAGGTCTTCTGCCAAATTAAAGACGAGGAAAGAATATAGAGGGATGTAATTTGTCAAAAATTTTACACGTATTCAAAATGAAGGAACATTGTTCGATGATTTTGTAAATAACAACAGTCAATAAGCATTTCATAAAATACTCTTTTAATTGCATAAAAAAACACACAAAAAACTCAGACTGTTGTTAATGATATAGCAGTGTAATGATTGTTTGTGATATTGGGTAAGCGCATCCTCATGCTGTCAAACCATAATATTGAGGCATTATCCCATTGCACTAAGAATACATTATCTCTATGTGGCTTTTACTGCAACTTTGTATGCATGTATCTATCTGGCTAGAATTGCAAATGAAATGTCACATTAGTAAAGTTGATTATTTTGGTAATTTGTTAAATGCGAATTTTATCGTTATGTAAAATCTAAATAGATTAAATAAGTTATTCCCAAACAAAGTTATTTCCGAAGAGATGTTATTTCCGATGAAAAATAGATCCATTATATTTAAACATACTTTATTGTTCTTTTCGTACGCACGTTTAACATGATATCATCATTTTATCAAGCAGATTGTTCCATTTTTTTAAGAATATTTGGCATTTTTCGTAAATACAAAAGCTTCAGAATCTTTAGTATTTTCTTTACTGCATCTGTAACACAATCCTAAAAGTTTTTCTAAGAATAAATCGAATTTTGATTAAAACTTTCTTTATAATCTTGATCTAAAAGTTTTTGTTACCGTATTTATATTTATATCCCTTAAAATAAAAATAACATCCCTCTCGTTTGACTTTTTGTAACTATTTTATAATTTTTTTATGTTCAATAAATCCTAGAGGAGATTAAATGTGCTTTTGTATTTTTAGTTACAACGGTTCTGCTGGAGGAAGACAAAAGGTGACCCTAATTGCATTATTTCAAGAATGAGCTTGCCACTAAGCAGAACCTTCTGTTAAGTAGGTTGATAACTTCCTAACACTAAAGAGTTCAAAATACTTGTTGGGATTCGAACCCTAACCGGTAAGAGGAAATTGGTTTGAAGTTCTTGACATTGAATACGGATATGGATACCCCCATAACCGTGTATGTGGTTAATAGTATATGAAATAAATTTACCTACCGGCTCCTTTGTTAAAAGCGCTCCTTTGTTAAAAGCAGTCTAGTAAATCACAAACTGACCGCTGAACAGGTCTGCAAATATATACCGACCTGTTATTGTTCTATTGTCATCTATACAAAAGAAAATATGTGAATTCGAGTGACTCGTGCATTTAAGATTTAGCATTACATAAATATCACCGTATACGTATATTCGCATTTATTTACGGGAATGTTGAAATAATGCAGGAATTGCGCAAAATTAACTCTGCATTGTGCAAATTTATGGGTGGGGGATGATCACTTTGAATAGGAATAGGATCGATATATATGAGTACAATAACGCGCATTTAAGCTTTCTTCATATCTTGCTTTTCGGCTCACATTTGCCAAACTATAAAGCTTCATAATATACTAGTTTTCGGCATTTATTTCCACAATTCAGTCTGTTCTTTTGTGTGTTTTTTTGCACAATCCTGCGTTATTTTAACAATTCTGCGTTATGGGATATAAACGATCTTATCAAACATATGAAGAAGGGGGAATGATTCTTATAGAGTATACACCGAAAGAAAATTCTTCCGAACATGAATGAGATTCTAAGCATATTTAAAATCAATCATCTATAAAATGCCAACATGAAAAACAATAACAACAAAAGAAAACTAAAAAAACAAACAAACTTACAAGACAGTTTAATTACATGTAATATTAGTATTTATATTCATAGAAGCCTGTCACTTACTTTCCTTTGAAAATAATCGTAAATTTTATATCTAAAATAGGCTGATCATATATTTACCATGAAAATCATTATATATCAAGATAAAGTATTCTATGTCAATATATTTATATATTATTATTATATTATATATACATATAACAAAATAATTATCTTACCTTTACCCTCTTTATATAAATGACTTGAAACAGAACTCGGCAAGATATGTTCTTATTTTCTGAGACTCATCACAACAAGTACATTACCTGACCTTTTTACATAATAAAAACCCCACGCAAATAAAAACGATAATTTTCAAATAACACCTGATTTGTGCACTAATGAATTACAAGAGCGTAGCGTTTGGTATATTTGAATGACTTTGGAATGCATTTCTTTTACATGATAAAGTACATAAATAAAAGGTTTCTTGTGAGTAATATTGATAAATACCGAGTTATTAAATGATGTTTGAATAGGAAAACAAAAGAGCGTGTAGGTAAGATAGTTACCGTACTCAAAATAGGTCTGCATAGTATTTACAGACCCGGTGGCCTTTTAAAAACAGCGATCGCTACGCTCCATTGGTCTTCAAATCGCCATCCGGGTCTGTAAATACTATACAGACCTATTCCTATTACATACAGAATGAAAATTTTATATGTAAGTATGGAAATGTTACTTATTTAAACAGCTGTTCTCACTTTAATGTCAAGCACGCGATTGGTGCATGATAATGCGTACACTTTATCATAGATAAAGGCTATCATTCACTTCCTCAATGTTTATGACATCATTTTCCATGAATAAGTTGCTTTCATCATTGTAATTTAATCTTTAAAACGAGGATAGGTCAATATGTAATACAATTGAAAGTATATTTTTATTTCAGCTCGTGATTTTTGTGTTTGTGTAAATATGCTATGCATCTAAGCATCTATCTTTCAATCATATTTAGTTAATCGCTTTAGGATTTTATCCACATCTAGAATACCTTACACATCAAATTTATGTGAAATATGTTAGTAAACGCTCACTTAAAAGTGGTGAAAAACGGAATTACATAAAAGCTCGAGCAAAACTAGTAAAGACTGTTATAAATGTTTAAAAAGTTATTTGTAATATTTATGGCAACAATAAAGTATCTGCCACTTTGTTGAGATGGATCCATACATTCAAGACTGGACAATTAGAGATGCCTGTAAGATATTGACAAAAACATTCATAATTCAAGCTTATGTCGACTTGCATTAATCCAGATAGCCCCGAATCGTTTGAATATTTCTGTAATTATTTGAATATTTATGTCGTTCAATTCAATATTTATTTAATGGAAATTTTTTTTCAATCATACATGTATATGTGTTGTGATCCAGACAAAATTAAGTATACTTTTATTCTCACATTAACTGTTTTGTCATTAAGACAAACTTCAACAAGTTTTGTTAGAGGAAGGATATATCAATTAAGATTTGGAAATAAAAAATGTTTTGTTTTTCATGAGTATAAATCAGTATCACTCATGATGAATATCATGAGTACTCGTTAATCTTTTATCTTTTATTATATCTTTTATTCTTCTGTATCTAATTGTCAAAAATCTAATGCGAAATAGCTAAAATCATTCCAATCTGTTTTCATGACATATAATTTATTTACGAGCCTTGTGAATGACGGAAAAGTAGGCACATATAAAACGATTTCCACGTGAAAAAATTGAAAGGTAATACGTTTTGAATAGAACAAACATTCAAAAGTGTATCAGTACGGAACAAAACTCGAGGACACGACAAACCTTTTCCATGTAAGCGCTTTATTTAATCTCTGAGCTAAAATACCCATTAAATCATTCAATACAATGATTTCACATTGTTTAATGGCAATTTTCACGTTTTAAATATATAGTTGGAATTTTTTATGTGAAATATAAAGTAAACTTAAAATAAAGAGATTCCAAATGATTCTTAAATATTTATCATACCTCTTGTATTTGAGTTCCTGACTTTATGTCGTTTGCAGCAACCACAAAAGTCCATAATCAATTGAACAAAATTAATAACAAGCGGGGTATTTATTGATAAAACGATAAAACGAGAATTGATAAAAAGAATGTGCATGTGATAGTTGTAGATAAAAGTATGACATCATATCGCTTTTCTTCTTTTCCGTGAACGGAAGACTATCGAATAATTTTAAATAAACGAACAAAGTCCGTATTAGTATGCATCACTCTTTACAAACGTATTTGGAAATACAAATTGAACAATGTAGACAAATTTAATTGATGTTGGTGTAACATGGGCACATTTCAAATACGATAGAAACAATATAAATGTATCATTTAGGTAATCTTATGAAATATTTCAGGAAAACAAAATGTTTGAAGATTTTTAAAGGAATTTTATTATAAACATTTATATGACGAACAATAATATTTTGTTCTAGAACACTTCATCATCTGCTTTATATTGACATGTTATTTCGGATCATGTATACGTACCAACAACATCCATATATAATTCTTTGTGATACTATACTATCAACATAATTTTATTAGACATGTTCCATTATAGACTAATTCATTTTAAGTCAAATAATTTTATTTTCCTCTCATAGATTGGACAATTATAGACCCGCATAGAAAAAGTAAACTAGTGATAGTTGGTTCGATCCTCGGTTGAAGCTTAAGTTCTTTGTGACAAAGTGATTCCTTAATCGTATACTCAAAAGTATTTCTAAGAAAAGAGAAATAATAAGTTAAAACGACAACTTAACAAAATATGTTCTTCGTCAAAAAGTGATTTGAGAAATATTTTAACTATGTATTTATACTTTTCGAATGTTGCAAATATATTGCATAATAATTATAAACGTTATACTAACTAAGCTACTGATCACGCTTTTATCAGCCATCAGTCGACTGATAGGTTGTTGGTTTGATAAGTTAACATTATATAAATAACACATGGGTTTGTGGGTAACAGTAAAAATATCATCCCGAGGAAAATACTGTTACCCGAGGCGTAGCCGAGGGTAACAGTATTTATACGAGGGATGATATTTTTGCTGTTACTCACAAACCCATGTGTTATTTATTTTATTACACCGAACAAAAATACTGAGATGATCTGAAATTGACGCTAAATCTAACTGTACCAAAAATAAACCAAGAGTGACAATAACTAAACTGTCCTTACCTTTCAAGTTTTAAGTGTACTTTATTGTAGGCCTACTTGAGAAGTTTTCTTTTTCTTTTATCCTTTAAGCATGTGATGATATCTACAAATCATAAACATACAATAAGCTAGGTTTTATTTAGGAAACAAAACACTAACCCATTTACACGGTTATGATCTGTGAAATATGATCCTTCTGTTTCCAGAATATTAGCATGGCTTTTGACAAAATAACGATGATATCCTATGTAAATTTGTTAAATAATCCTTTGTTGCATGCTTAAATCGTCTGCATGTTCCAGTTTGACACATAATTATTAACATTGCAAGTGCTTCCGTTGAAAACGGATGTTCACTTTTTGACTATTCAACAAAAATATATTTTATACGCGAAAAGCACACCAGGATGCAGACAACTAAATTTTATGAGTGTCATAGTGACTCCATAGGAGAAATTGATGTCCTATCGGGATTTAACGTTGAAAATAAGAATGAATCGAGAAAAAAATGGCGGCCATTTTATTTCATTTTATTTAGGAAACAGACCACGTGATCTGTAAAAAAATACTGTTACCTATGCAACAGTACAAAATTCTTAGTCACGTGGTACACTTGCATTAACAGTAAAATTAACTCCCAGAGGCCTATGGGAAATTAGCATTACGAAAAAAGTGAGGGGTAATAATACAAAATGACAAGTTATAGATAGCAAACTGATTATCGTTTAATACAAAATGGTTGATCTAAATAACGACTGTCTGTTAAACGTTTTGTACTCTGATAAAGTATAATTTAAAAATATATTTAATTTTGATAAAAAAAGATTCATTCCTGCAAGGAACGTGAAATAGCGATCGCTTCTTTTTTAACATTTGCCTGTTTTTTTTCTGTCGAATTTACTCAGAATAGCCCCTAAAATACATTTTATATTATATCTATATATTAGATAAATCTTAGATTGCATTTCAACAATCCGCTTTTTCTTCTGATAATCTTATTATATTCATACATCTAGGAATGTAAATAATCGTTATTCATACTGATAATAATACGTGCATTATAATCTTAACACAACATCTTGGTGCTAACTTCTTTTCTATAACAAAGGAGATAAGACAGAAAAGTAATATGAGCTGATGCATGATATGTAAGAGGTGACGACATTTTATGGTTTATGATTGCCTGAACTATTTCTTCTTTGATGAAAGATTTTTAACTGATTGCATGACTCCGTCCATGCATCCTCCCTTTATCAAAGGTCGCGTGTAACAGAAAGGGGTTTTGGAACTGGTTTGATGAATATCTTGTCTTGTAATTCTAGTTATTTTCCCTTTCATATTATTTTTTTAAATGAAAGCATACGAGCAGATATGTTTACAGCTTTATATGGAAAAAATGTTGCAAATATATCAAAGCAAAAGTCCTTATATCTTAAATTTTGGGAAAGACAAACACATTGTCATTTGTTGTGTACACAGGACAATAGGAAAATGTTCATTATATTCATTTCGTCGAGAGTATTGATGTGTTCTTCTATTACCATATTTGGTTCCTTTAAACATAAAAAAACAAGAAGGTTTTCATGACTCATATTCTTATAACATTACTGTAGTCACAGAGAATAAGGCCCACTTGTTGCTTGCCATATTCTTATACGAAAATGTAATTTACTAGCACTCCACACGTGGGAATTCTTTCTAAATTATGAAGCGACTGTTCTAAAGTTGTAAGAGTACACATATTGAGGAAATTTACTGTTTTTAGCTAGGTTTGGCCCCAAAAAGTTCAGATTCTTGTCTGACATCAACTTGACACTATATGAAAGTTATAAGTAATTGATGACCATTATAACTGCTTTAATTGTCATTTATGAGACTTTTGTTAACTCGCACGCACGTACGCACACCAAACAAAAACAAGAAAGCATACAAGCGCAAAGCAGGGACGGGGTGTTATTATAAATAATTCAAAATCAGAATGCATAGAAACCGCTAAGAAATAATGAAGACAGTTAATTAAAGGTCAATAAAAGTATAAATACTTAGGGGAAGGGATCAGAGGACCAAGGCGTGGGGGGGGGGTAAAATGATACAAAACACACAATAAAACAATAACAAAAGCAATCACTTTTGAAGTAATTTAATTCCTTGTTGCAAGTATTACCATTACATCTGAAAGTGTGTCTTATATCGTGCTTTAAGTAAGAATGTCTATCGTTAAAATAATCTGACTACTCTAGCTAATAAAGGCGAACATCGCAGTCTAAAGACAGTATGTGTGCTATATTTCTACGTTATTTCGCATTTCAAATGATGCTATCACGAAACTATTCCAAATAAAATTGTTTGAATTTTTCACCAATTAATGTGAATCACGTAGATATTTTCCAATAAAAAAAACAACAAAAAACTACTTAATGCTCTATTTCAGAACTGAATTCTGATAGTGTTTCTAATGGCAAAATGTCTTAAAGTTGATTAAAATGTTAATATTGGAGAAACAAATGTGTGAATATTTACACTAGTCTTACTTATTTTCTAAAAAAGGGAAATTTGTTTTAATTTCATTCAAAACGTTATTATTCTTTTTATATTTGAACATGAATTGTAAAACGTACGTTACTTATCGAATGTGATTGACCAAAACATTTTTGATTTCATTAGAATATGAACTATGGCATTATCATTCATTGTTTTGATGTAATTCAATATACAAGGTAAGCTTTTAAAAAAGCTAGGAGCGACTCGCTTCGTAATTTCATTCCAGGGGTGTGTTTAAATGTAAAAATGACAGTTCTGTACCTGAAGAGACTTCAGCGAACATCAAAATAAAAGTGACATATAAAGTTACGGAAGCCAGTTCTCTCAGTTTAACAAAAGGGAATATGAGTATAAATGAAGATGCATGTAAACAGATAGAATGAAGTCCCTATGTCTATGCACATTTACTATATGGCCTGTTGACCTTGACCAAAAAATGTTAGATAGGTAGAATTCATAAAGATGTCTCTTTATACAAAGTTAAGTTGTAATATGTTATTTAGTATTGGAATGAGTGACAGACACAAGTCCTATACAGGAATATATTACTGAAGAACTCTCTTGGGTGTGGGCGAATTTAGATTCATGGGGCATGATTATTTGATTTGTACAAGTTCTCAAGTCTCGTAAATCCCGGTCAAAATAGACCGGGAGAGACCGGAAGCGACCGGACCGGAGAATAGTATATCCCAGTAAATACATACACAAAATACCGGAAAGGATAAAATTACCGGAAAAAAAGAAAAAGAAAATATGCACAGAACACTTATGTTAATTAACCTTACTACAGAGAAAACAAGTGAAATCGCTAAATCAAAAGTCAGTGTAAATATGATTTATTGAAAAGAATTCATGAAAACAAATATTTTATCATCATTATCATCTTTGCGCTCAAAGCAATACTTGTTCCTTTTTAAAAATGGCGTGAAAATTGAAGGTTTTTAGACGCTATGTAAGATCAAATTTGATTGGCTTAATTATATTGGATTCCAGCCCAGACAGATAAATTTTGTAGAAAGCTGGAAGCCAAGCTTAGATTAAATTTTTGGATGGATTCGGAGTTTTAGGTTGTTTCTAAGTAAAATCCTAACGTAATACCGGCTCGCCGTGGCGAGCCGGCATAAATACTTCCCCTGACTTTATAGAAATGATACACATAAAATTCAGACTCGAAATTTAACAAAAATAGTTTGTTAACGAATGACCGTAAGAGAAAGCAAATAATTCAAAGTGTAAATTGTTAAAA
This sequence comes from Ruditapes philippinarum, assembly GCF_026571515.1. NCBI lineage: Eukaryota > Metazoa > Mollusca > Bivalvia > Venerida > Veneridae > Ruditapes > Ruditapes philippinarum. The sequence goes on along the minus strand of NW_026866139.1, from coordinate 102,679 downwards.
ATTGTTTCAAAGCTATTATTTTAATAACCCACTCTCATAATAGGTTGCTGACATAACTTGTCGTAAAGAAGTGTGCAATATGTTGGTTATTGATAGTACATGTATGATATCATTTTTGTGAAAATAACTGATAAAAAGATTAAAATATGACTTCATCAATTTTGTTTGTTTGTGACATGTTTATTTTTATCGAAAAAAAATCAAAAGTAAACATTGCATTGGACAAAGTACAAATTTTGTTATCAAAGACAGTAACTATTATTCACATTCGATAGCAATAGAATTTAATCACGACTGGTTTGCATGATGCTTGCTATGTGAGTCACTGGTTGATATAAAAAGTCACTGGTTGCTATGGAAGTTCAGGGATGCTAATGAAAGTCACTGAGTGCTATGATAAGTCACTGGTTGTTAAGATAGACACTGGAAGTCATTCAGTGCCATGTAAAGCGCTGGTAGCTTTGGAATGTTATGGATTGCTAAAGAGGTCTATGATTGCCATGGAAAGTCAATGGTTGCTATGGCATGTCATTTAGTGTTAAATAATTGTATGGTGGCAATGGAGTCAATTGTTACTATGTGAGTTACTTGTTGCTATGGGAGTCGCTGGTTGCTATGTAAATCAATGGTTTCCATTGAAATTAATGAGTGCTATGGAAAGTCAATGGTTGCTTAGGTAGTCATTGGTTGCCATGGAAAGGTATTTGTTATTTTGGAAATTCACTGGATGCTATGGAAGTCAATGGTTGCAAAGGAATGTTACTGGTTGCTATGGAAAGTCATTGGTTGCTAAAGACGTCTATGATTGCCATGGATAGTAAATGGTTGCAATGACAAGTCATTTGGTGTTAGAGAAGTCTATGGTTGTCCTGGGAAGTCAATGGTTACTATGTGAGTCTCTGATTGCTAAACAGGTATATCTTTGCCATGAAAAATGAATGGTTGCTTTGTTATGTCGTTTAATGTTAAAGAAGTGTATGGTGGCTATGTTTAAATGTCAATGTTTACCATGTGAGTCTCTGGTTGCTATGGAAAGTTACTACTTGCAATGGAGGTCACTAGTTGCTATGGAAATCAATGGTTGCTATGGAAGTGAATTATTGATATGGAAGGTCAATTGATGCTAAGGAAAACATTGGTTGCCATGTAAAGGTACCAGTTACTTGGAAAATCACTGGTTGCTATGGAAGACAATGGTTGCAATGGGATATTACGGGTGACCCCGGAAAATCATTGGTTGCTAAAATGGTCTATGATTGCCATGAAAATTAAATGGCATGTCATTTTGTGTTTAAGTCTATGGTTGCTTTTGAAATCAGTCGTTACTATGTGGGGTACTGGTTGCAATAGGAAGATACTCCTTGCTATGAAAGTCACCGGTTACTATGAAAATCATTGGTTGCTACGGAAATTATTAATTCTAATGGAAAGTCAATTGTGGTTAAGGAAGACAGTGGTTGCCAAAGAAAGGTACTGTTTACATTGGAAAGTCACTGGTTGCTATGGGAGTCAATGGTTGCAAATTGCTATGGAAAGTTGGTTTCAAAAGTTGTTTGTGATTGCAATGGGATTTCAATAGTTGCTATGGCAAGCCAATTAGTGTTAAATAGGTCAATGGTTGCTATGGACAGCCAATGGTTACTATGTGACTTACTGGTTACTAGATGAAGTTACTGTTTGCTATGGAAGGTGCTATGGAAATAAATGGTTGTTATGGAAGTTACTGATTGCTTTCGAAAGTCAATGGTTGCTATGGAAGTCATTGCTTGCCATGGTAAGGTACTGGTTCCTTTGGATCGTCAATGGTGACCATTGAAAGTTATTAGTTGCGAAAGAGGTCTATGATTGCAATTGGACTTTAATGGATGCTTTTGCATGTCATTCAGTATAAAAAAGTCTTTGGTTGCAATAAAAATTAGTGGTTACTATGTGACTTACTGGTTGCTATAGAAGTCATTTGTTGCTATGGAAATAAATGGTTGCTATGGGAATCGTTCATTGCAAAGGAAAGTCAATGGTTGCTAAGGAAGTCATAGGTTGCAATTGAAAGCCACTTTCTACTTAGGAAAATCACTGGTTGATATGGAAGTCAACGATAGCAAAGGAATGTCAGTGGTGGCTATAAAAAGTCATTGGTTGCTCTGGAAAAGCGTTGGTTGCAATGTATGAATGCAATTGGAAGTCAATACTTGCTTAATCAAGTTATTTAGTGTTAAAGAAGTCTATGTATGTGAATGGTTGCTATGGGAAGTCACTGGTTGCTACAGAAGACAATGGTTGCTAAGGAAAGAAAGTGATTGCTATGGAAGTTATTTGTTACATTGGAAAGTCACTGTGTGCTATGGCAAGTCATTTGGTGTTAAAGAGGTCTATGAATGCTATGGAAAGCCATTAGTTTCTACGTGAGTCACTGGTTGTTGTGGAATGTCACCGATTGTTATCAAAGTCTTTTGGTATCTATAGAAAGTCACTGATTGCAACTGAAATAGTGGTTGCCATTGGTAAACACTTGTTGCTATGGAAACTCACTCGTTACTGAAGAGGCCTATGATTGCCACGGAAAGTCAATTGTTGTAATTGCATGTCATTAAGTGTTAAAGAAGTTTATGGTTGCTATGCAAAGTCATTGGTTACTTCGTGAGTCACTGGTTGCTTTGGGAAGTTACTGGTTGCTATTGAAGTCGTCTTTGGTTGCTATTGAAAGTCACTGATTGCTATGAAAATAAATGGTTTCCTTCGAAAGTTACTGAATGCTATGGAAAGTCAATAGATACCAAGTAAATAATATGTTGCATGGTAATTTATAATTGCGATGCAAGTCATTTATTGTTAAAGAAGTCGATTGACAGTGGATACTATGTGACTCACTGGTAGCTATGATAATTCACTGGTTGTTATGGAAGTCTATGGTTGCCATAGAAAGTCAATGTTGTTATGGAAATCATTGGTTGCTATGGAAGTAGACTGGTTGCTTTGGAAAGTCGATGGTTAATGATGAAGTCACTGGTTGCTATGGAAAGTCAATAGTTGTTAAGGGAAGGCACTGGTTACTATGGTAAGTCACTTGTTGCTAAAGAGGTCTGTATCCGCCCTCAAAGTCAATAGTTCCTATGGAAATCACTGTTTGCTATTGCATGTCACTGATTGCTATGAGAGGTCACTGGATGCTATGAAATTCCATGGTAATTGTTTGCTATTGAAATTTTTGATTGGTCTTGAAAGTACATGGTCAATATGGGAGTCAATGGTTACAATGGAGTCATTGGTTGGTATGAGAAGTCACATATATAGAGTTCGTTGAAGCTCGCGAATATACTCTTTCTTGCTCACCTGATAAACCTTCTCCTATCTAAACATCAACCATGTAATTGATTTATCCTGCTTTTGTCTACCTTTTTTCATGTTTTAGAGCATTTTAAACATTTGGGTACGATATTTGGTGATTGGTAATTTAAAAGAATTGAAGAAAATTTTCTTTTCTTTTTATTACTTTTGAAAGTTGAAATTTATCAATTTCAGCTTTGCTTTTCCCTTACAAGCACTGACAATGTCAGAAATTTAAGCAATAATAAAATACACACCAAATTGGGAAATTCTTTTTAATGTAGTCTCGTCATTGTGAAATTATATATCTATAAATTTTTTTGCGGATAAATCAGCAATCCACTCAAAAGCATAAAGCAAAGTAAAACCATTAAAAAAAGTTTTGATACAAGATTTTTCATGCAAATATAATTATATTTATTTTTTCTTAAATAGAAAATTTCCTAGTTTTAGGAAAAATAGATATATTGATACTTTATTTAAACTTTTTTGTTTAATTTCAAATATATGTAGAATAAAACATGAAAAAATAATTATTTTGTTTCTAGAATCATAACCGGCCCTGCTGAATTTTGGTACTTAACCAGTAGATAAATTTCAATCCAATGATTACGAAGCAAGGGCTCTATCAAACTTTCGAGCAATGAAATTTATCCAAACAATAGCTGGCCACCCTGGTAATAATTTTACTACCATTGATAACTTTTAACAAATGTTTCAAATAACCAGGTCCTAGGCTATTATTTGAATACTGATTATCTTTATTGTTAAAATATCGTAAGATATAGCCCTTACAGTTTTCATGGAGATTTTTGAAGTATTTACTATGTAGGGGAAAGCAATGACCTCATTTGGGGGCTAATTACGATTCAAGGCTGTAATTTGAACAAAGTTAGAAGAGGTCTACTAGATAATGTTTCATCTAAAAACTTAAGTTTTACTCATGCATAGAAAAATCTATGTCTCCCCGAGTTGGGCTAATTTTGACCCAATGGCTATAACTTACACAATTTTTGTAAATGCCCACCAGACAATGTTGCAAACAAAATGACTCAGCTTAAGCCTCTATAGTATAATAAAATCAAGATGTTTTTATTGTTTACATTTAAGGAAAACTAATGACCCCTGGAACAGGGCCAATTTTGACCTTATGGATTTTATTTGAACACACTTGGTAGACACCCACTAGAAAATGTTTTGTGCCAATCTTAAGTTATAGCTCTTTGGGTTTTTTTAAAAGAAGTTTTTTTTAGTTTTTTTTCTTTCAGTTGCCATGGCAACCATATGTTCCGTATGTAATTCAATTCTTCAACAATTTTCAAAAGGTTATCAACTTGTGAAGTTTGGATGAAATTGTCTTAGCGGCTTATGAGGAGATGTCGTTTAAAGTAAGTGTTCACGGACGGACGACAAACGGACGGATAACTAAAGGTTACGTTGTCACTTTGTGACAGGTATGCTAAAAGTCATCCATCCACCCACATAATTTAAATTTTATGTTAAGTTCTTGCGTCAACGGCGGCAATTAATTAATGTAATAATATAAATATTTTTCTTTAATTATTTAATAATAGTTAATAATTGTTTATACCCGCTTTCCTTTTCTTAACTAGTAGGCCGGTTAAGGTTTTTTAATCGTATTGTTTTGTTATATGATAAGTTGTCTCTCATGCATATGCAAATCAATATTCTTAAATGGTGTCAAGTGCTGTGTGGCAGCTGTAAAACGTTGCCCCATACTTCACTTCAGTTTATTTTATATTTTTCTGCTTCTTTGAAATCTTTGATTCCAACACTTTTAACTGTTGAAAACTGAGGATCATTGCAGATACTTCGAGAGCGATTGAAGCAAAACAGAAAAAGCTGCTAAATTGCAACTTAGGTTTTATTTGATCATGAATGATAATGAAAACGCATCATCTAGCACCGGCAGAACCGCATGCAGAAGTATTGTTATAAGTTTCAATAAATGATCCTTAAAAAAAAGAAAAAAAGGCTAAATACACGTTTCAGTCACGAGAATGTGGTAAAGTCGCAGTTAATGGCATTCGAGTACAATAGAGGATGTTGATACAGAAGACATCTCTGTCTGTATTTCATAATACGCTAATATTGATAATTATAGCCCATGCAGCTGACTGGAAAAATAATTTTACGTGTTTTGAAATATAAGCTTCATATAACTTCGGACTGATTTCTTTAAATTTAATGATAAAATATTGCGACCCGGATAATTGTATGTTTATAAGTAAGTAATACATATGCATAACATGTATTTATTTATTTACAGACATTACTTGTGTTTCCGTATTCAAATTATTCGAAAAATATAACATGTCTATATTGGTAAGGGAAAGCAACTTTTCTTTAATATTGGTTTTATTCTATCATACTTTATGAATTGAACTTTATAAAAAATGAATGCGGATCAAATTATTCTGTAATTGCTTGGCTCGTAATGAATTTGAGAACTACTTGTAGGAAGCGCACTTAATTATATTTTTAGGGAGATGGAACAATTTAAAGGACGTTTCAAAATCTAAAAAAAAAAGGTTGTATTACAATGCCAGATAAACTCGTGACAGGTAATAAAGAAATTTACGGAAATGTAAAATATCATAAATGAATTAAGCAAGTATTTTGTCCATATCTCGAATGTCATACATAAAACAAAATTTTTAAATACAAATTTTTCAAACTTGGAAGAAACTTAAAACCAAAAGCTAATATATCACGAATTCAATATTGAATGAATTACACCTTTTGAAGTAAAACTTATTATTGAAAAACTGAATATTAAAACATCTACAAGACTAGATGGATATGGACCATAATCAACAAATATTGTGAACTATATTACACCAATAATTCTATCAATTATCAATAATAGTATTAAAGTTATTATTTTTCCAGATGATTTAAAAAGAGCTAGAGTTATACCTTTTTTTTTAAATCGGGGGATAAGAATGAAGCAAATAACTATCGACCAATATAATTTTTGTTTTAATATTGTCTTAATGTCTAAAATATATATTTTTCTGAATAACGAATGAATGTTGAACTACAACCATTGATTTTAAGTGTTCTTGGTACTGTAGTGTAACGAACACATCTAGCTAAATCCGCTCACAAGTTAAATTATCTTTTTTACATTATCACACACGCACACACAGCACGCATACACGCACACACACATTTCTATGCTATAAATGAGTTTGTTGAAGTTGTGTCAATAACTAATGAGTTTTTGATCATTTAATTAACATAAATAATATTATCACTAAATTTGCTATTATGATCATTTTTTTCTTATAGAATACTTTCAGTATGCTTAGTCACCCTTAAAACTTTCATGACACAAAGTACTGTGCTTATATAAAGACAGTTTCATTTTATTGTTCAGAACTTTGCTTTATAACGACTAAATATATTAAATAAAGATACTTCCTAATATGCTCTAACAAAGTTCAGGTAAGACATTATTGATATTGCATGACCTTTACCTTCCACAAAAAGAATAGGAGAAAATAAAAATAAAATGTCAACCATTGATTGATGTGTTATTTTTTTCATTTATCCTCACTCACTGAACACTTAAAACTGAAAATATTTCTTTTTTAATTAAAAAAAGTCTTGAAATCTCAGTGGCCCTAACATCATGCTTCCTTATAAATCTAATAACTATTTTTGACTATATATTCATTGTAAGAACGTACACAATCTGTAAACTGTCCGCCCATATATTCCCAATTACTTACAATCACCATCTTTAGTGCATTTACAAGTTATATGTTTTTATAAAAGGTTCTAAATTTTATCACAGATGCAGACTACACATATACATATTGGACATGACATGAGTCATATATATATAACGTAAATTAGGACTAGAAACAATGAATAGTATTGAATCATCTTAATTTAGCATATCAATCGATTAAGAGTAACTGTTACATAGTTTACAATTTCACAACGTGCCACGTAATGATTAACAACTGTTCGAAAGTCTCGTTTTCGGAAAATCTAAAAATAACACATAACAACCGCGCTTAAAATGAACTTATAGGACGTAACATTCACTTGTCTTCCTTTCCTTAAATAATTCTTAAATTCTATATCAGTTTGGATATAATTACCTTCACTTCATCAATAGTATACCAAAAGTAAGTTGCTATATACTTTTCCTTTAGCTTTGGCTGTCTTAATTTGATATCAAATAATTAGAATTATTTTCATTTCAATATGGCGGTTGTAAAAAACATGGCGGCTATGTAACGAGTTCTGTTGAACGTATACTTTAGTTTTAAATATTTTTTTCAAAATAAATCTTCTGCTTTTTTCGGTATAATTTCTGTTTAATGTTTTTAAACAATTGTTATTAAAATCATTAGGCACAAATTTTAGAATATTTTGAAGAAAAATGATGAAAGGTTTTAAAGTGTTTAGAAATCTTTAGAATTGAAAACAAAATAAAATTTGATGTTGACTTATTCGGAACGACTTGAAATTCGGAATATTAATGTCGTTTTAAATGTTTAACTCTTTAGAAAGAAATTTTAATGTGATTTAAATGATGCACAACTGTGGAAAGTTACACGAATGTGTCATTTTAATAATGAACCAAAATTCAACATTTTTAATTTATTATTATTTCGGTTTAAAACTTTTGACTTAAGTCAAAGGTTCAATTATACCTTAAGATAATGGAAAAAGGAGAATAGGTATTATAATAAATAAAACTAGCAGTCATGTTTACATGTAACTGTTAGAAACTTTGTTTTGTCTATATTCAGAATTGAACCTTAACGACGTTAACAATTACAGCTATACCGAAAGCGTTCGCGTTGTAATCTATACATTCATAATCTGGAACATTGCCAAAGAACATGTTTAAATGTGCATAATAAGATAATGTGGTACGCTATTATCGGTACTGCATGTTTGCTTTATCGTTTACCATTTCAATGTGCAGTAAATCATACAATGGTTCAACATTATTGATATTTGATACACTGTTGTACTTTGCGCGGCTGTCGCATTTGCATCTAATGAAAGAAAGAAAACAAGTATATCCTTTTACAATTTAACTTGTAAAATGCAATATACACATCAAATCTCTTCGACCTAAAATGTAAATAAAATAAGATAAACATTTTTTAGAAGAAGATTGGTTACTAGGGTTGTATTTAAATAAATTATTCTTTGATAATACATGTCGAATGCACTAAATATCGTCAAGATAAGCTTGGCAAATTTTAGCAGACGATTAAAACATACAACAAATAACGGAGTAGTGTATGTACGTAGGGTTTAAACATTTTAAAAGCATATCTAACCCGTTTCTTATCATAACATATTGACAGTCATACTTTTTAGTCAAAAGTGCAGGTGAGTTTAAATATTTATTTGATAGTGCATTTGCCGTTAAAACAAAATTCAGATTAAAGTTGAAACTTGCTATAAAAAATACTCTTTTTTAATAAAACAGCCTGAGTGAGAACTTTTTTTAACTATATATAATTTATATATTTTTAATTTTTTAACGATGAGTAGCATTTATGATATGTAATAAACTTAGTATATGTTAATATCTTGTATTCATGGAATCACGTAATGAAATTTTTAGATGTACTGATAAAAGGGTTGTATATAAGTGTATATAACTTTCAAACCCTAGGAAACAACATGGAACAGGACAATTCTTCAATTTCAATTGATGCTTTACCAATGGCACCAAGACAACCTTCAGAAAATGAAAACATATCAGAAGAACAATTATCTCAAACTAATAATGATGCTCAGGCACCACAGTCTGACACAGCTGAAGATTTTGAGGAAATTCCCGAACCACATCCTGACTGGCAGTTTAATATATTCCTTGATCAAATAGCAGATGGTATAACAACGGAGGAGTTTGATAAATTGAAACACCTTTGTCGAGGTATTTTATATCACTTTTTATTTTCTGTATTCAACCTAAGCTACGTTTCAAAAAATGAAATGCAGGATATGGATCTATCACATTTACCCCTGATATTTTCTGAAATTTTGCATTTTCCCCACTAAGCTAAATGCATGAATTTTAAAATGCTTAGCATTTTGGTTAATATGTTAGTTCATACTTTATGTTCAAGACAGTGCAAGAACTTCTTTAATTCCTTCTGTTCTTAGCAACCATATTTGTACATAATTTTTTTTATGTCTGTTTGCCTATTAGATATCTCATTGACAATATGAGGAGGATTATTACAATGCATAGCTCATTTAAATCAATTCAAATGAAAGTATAGTACTACGCATTTCTTTTGTTTGTTGTAAGCAAATGTTTGGTTAGTATTATGATATGTAGAGTTGAATTCAGCCAAAATGCTGAATGAAATGCATAACCGTTTTTATATAATTAAGATAATTCATGCTTTTAACTTTTTTTTCTCTGCATTTAAATTTTCTATTTAAAATTGCGATTGACATCATTCAGTGTGCTTCAAACTTTGTGATAAAGGATCTACATAAAATCACATATAACATCACCCATCAGATAACATTTTGTGTTATATCAGTTTTGAAGATATAGTACCCAACATTGTAGTTCTTACTGTTCACCAATACATTTTAACGTTGCTATATTGAGTACCACAAAGATGAAAAGATAAACCAAATAATATGAATGCAAGGATAATAAATGAACTCACTTTTAAGTTCACCCTAATTACTTTCTGCTAGAACATGCAATTGAGCAACACATCTACATTATGTTTTATTTTAATTCATCACAGTAAGTCAAGGTATGTTACCGCTGACTTGTCACTGGAATGATATAATATAACAGAAATGTCTTAAGTATTTTAAACTATTGTCATCACACTAAAGGAAGTGGCTTTTAGTTTATAATATATGTAGTATACCAGTAAACTCATACTCAGTGGTTTCCTTTGCTTTGTAACATCGACCACTGCCATCACAATTTCTTTTTATTAAGATTTTGATAAAATTCAATACAAAAATATATTTTGATTGTGATATATTTTCTCATATATGTAATTGCATATTAACGTTTTGCTAATAGATTGCATTAAATTGAATAAAGAAAGTAAAATAGGATATTTTATTATGCGGATAATGTCGGTCATTGTACGTAAGAGGTTGTTACTCTTATTAAAGTTGGATGTTTGAAATCTACAAATGTATACAAATTATGTTCAAATTTTAGCTGAAATTTATTCATTATACGAAGTTTTGTTTAATTTTTCCATTAAAGATCATGTAACACATTTTTGTTATGGTTTTATATAATAAATTAAATACTCAAATGATGATTTATCAATATTGTAAGTTCCAAAAATCATTATTTGTAAAGTTATTATCGAATTTACATTTTGATGTTAATAAAGGGAGGTTATTAGAAATTCATTTTCTTTAAAGTCTACGTCAATTGTTTTCAAAAAGAAATGCATGCATATATTTTAATGATAACATATAATGTGGACAAATATTTGCGGAACATATTTTACATTCTTCACATGTTTGAAAATTGTTTTAGTTTGAAAATTGTTTTAGAAGCATAAATATATACATATATAAAAGTTCACTTAATTGTGGTTACAACCTGAATTACGACATACAGGATCTTTGAAACCAAGATATTGTTTGCTTTTGCAACTGAACAAAGATATTTTCGACTGACAGATCTTTGGCGTAGTTTTGGCGACCTCCATTTATAAGGCACAAAGATATTTTCGACTGACAGATTTTTGGCGTAGTTTTGGCGACCTCCATTTATAAGGCACGTGCGATTTCCTATTATCATGTGAAGTTTCTGAAGGCAGTTATTTTTTACACAAAACCAAACGCATAAGAACAAAATGGTTGTGGTGTTGATTATTGATAATAAAACAAGAAGAAATAAACTACTTGAATAATACACATTGTTATTCTGGAAAGCAATGTTCATTTCCAACGATGAAATGCAGTTATAGAAGAACATCTGCTCCTGTCAACCTCAAATGTGGAAAGATGAAGGAAACGATACAAAACTCTGGACATTAGTTTGATTTGCAGGGGAGATGTATGGAAACACAATTTTTTAATCTACAACAAAGTAAAAATAAGGTAATTACAGCTAATTAAGGTAAACCGACCATTTTAAGATTGTTCTACATTTTGAACATGGAATAAACATTGTTATTGCATTAGAAAATTCCACCTTGGACGAAATTTGACGTGCTGATGTTGATACATGAGAGAGATGATTAAAATTATGTAGGCTTTTGATATTGCTTACATACATGTACCGATGCCTGGTACAAATTGATTAATGCCAATTTTTGAAATACATTAGAACCAGAGCTGCATCAGTACTAAGGGTGTTGTACTTAAGTACCAGTACCAGTACTTGGCAAATTATGCAGTACCATTACCAGTACCAGTACTAGATTTTAGCTCGGTACTGCAGTACCAGTACTTTTTTTGGTGAAGTAATTAAGTATCAGTACCATTACTTTTATATATTCATCAAAGTTTAAATAAATACAGTGTCAAACAAATAATTGCAAATATTATTCAGCAAAGAAATAAAATCATAATTTACTTGAAAGCTGCATGCCTCCAGATGACCCAAAATATTTCAAGAAAATTAAACTTGGAAAAAAATTACTAAAACTTTGAGAAAAGTAAAGAAATTAAAGATTCAAGTGATAATTTATATCTTATGTGCAATTAATGACTGTATTTTGTAGCATTTATCACCATATTTATACTGCGTTACTAACGCAGTAGGGGCTATTTATGCATCTTTTGACCTCTTTTTGGCAATTTACGTGGATTTTTAGTGCCGATAGTAATGTGTCAAGTATTTTCTTTGTTAATTTAACAATATTTTACCTTTAAATACATTTTCAAAATTTTCATGAAAATTGGGATGAATCTTGAGGCGTGCTGCTTTAAAGTTAACATCACATATTTACAACTTTATAGTTTTCACATACTTTTTACAAACAATATTTACAACATATATTCATGTCATATCTAATTGTTTAGTAACCAGTCAACTGTATAAATACAATGCAAACATCTTTCATTTAAAACACAACAGTCTATTGTTGCCTTTCACACCTTCACACCCCTGTTCAATTTAAACCAAAGTGAATAACAACTTTTTATGGTGCTAACAATATCACTTTTTTCTTGAAATGGGATTTTTTAGAATAGAAGAAATTAATGAGTGTTCATTTTGCTCTTTTACTAGTAAATACAAAGTAATAAAAGATTTTAATAAGGATATTTTAGGGTAAAGAGTTATTGAGCCTGTTTATCTTAATTCAATTTTTACTTAAAGTCTTTGGTGCTTTTTATGATGAATACTATGTTAACATTTGAAGGAATATTGCAGCAAATTATCTTTAGATTTGATGACTTACTTTTTCACAAAAATAAAATATAGTTAATGTAATTTACAGCTTTATTTTATGAAAAAAATGATGTTATTTTTAATTTTTATCAAAACCAAAAGTACTGGGTAATGCAGTAGCAGTACCACTTTTTAAGACAGTAATGCAGTACCAGTACCAGTAGTAGCAAAATTTTGTAAGAGTAATTAAGTATCAGTACCAGTACTTGCAAAATAGCTGCAGTACGTACTGCAGTACCAGTACCAGTAATGCAGCTCTGATCAGAACATGCTGTTGTTAAAGATAGTTTGAAATTAATATGTGGTGTTATAGCCATGATTATGTGTTTGCGACACGTGTTTAGTATCAACTATAAAAGGTTTCCAGATTTTTATAAGTTTTATGGACTCAATCAAGCCTGCAAATTCCATATGATTTCGGTGTGATAAATGCTTCCGAGGGATCACACCTTTTTCAGATGTTTACAATATACCATAATATTCCAGGACCTTGTCACAACCAAATACCACAATTTTAGAGCCAGAAGGACATAAGCGGACCAGGATATGGCAGATTTAGGCTAATGGTAAATATAAGGGTTCCTCTTGACGATAAACATTGAAATTGGAGTACTGGTCAGACTGATCGCAGTAAAATTCAACCGAATTTATATCGTTATGTTTCTGCGAGAGATTGTTCTGCGATGTAATTCGTAGTTGCACAGAAAATTAAATGCGCTGTTTATGTTGGACACAGTAAATAGATACGATTAAACCAGCTGCCTATGCAACTGCAAGTTATTTCCTAGATTAAAGCAATTTAAAGACGAGTAAAACATGTGTGGCGAATGAAAATGCTTCATCTAATCTTGACGTATTCAAAAATATCATTCATTTTATATGTTGTAAGGCAAAATTACTTTTCATGTTGAATTGGTGAGTTTTTTTTATGAAAAGATTTCTCAGTTTATAAAATATAGAATAAAGAAAACAACAAGGAGGATTGGGCATTGAATATACAAAATATTTGACCAACAGTTTATTGTACTGCCCATTTCTTGTAGTTGAACATCGTCGAACCAGTGTTTTCAATTTATTGACATAAATGCCAGATGAAAATGACGCAGCTGTAAAACTTCATAGATGTTAAAGACACCGCTATGACAATTCATAGATATAAAAGACGAAACTGTGAAAATTTTAGATGTATAAAACATCGCTTTTAAAATCCATCCTTGAAGAGACGCTGCATGAAAATTTATTGATATAAGAGATGCCGCCGTTGAGATTTATAGATGAAAATGACGCCACTGTGAAAATGCATGGATGTAAATGATGCCACTATGAAAATTCAAAGATATCAAAAACGCCTCTGTAAAAAGCTTAGCCGTTGACAACGCCGTTGTGAAAAGTTATTATATGTGTTTTTATTAGAAAGAAATAGGTCAAAAATCGGCACTTGATTTAAAATCTAAAAAAATGTTTAGTGTTTAACATTAATTTCTACAAAGCTTTACAGTTAGTTTTAGCAGATAGATAATAAGCTTGATAATTGTTTTCTCCTCTATTTATACGAATTTTCTTGCAGTGCACAGATTTGCATGAAAATGATTCAATCGAATCTGTTCGTATCTTATTTAAGTAATAAAATTGTGTCTCTGGTATGTTTGCGTTCATCTATTTGTGAGGTTCATACATGGAATAGACAGCAACACAAATAGTTCACAAATATGAACGTTTTTGCAGATCTAAGGTAGTATTTGCAGATCTATGAATGTTTAAGATAACCATCAGAAAGAGCCATAATCGTTCATCAAATTTAGCAAGAGACAGACTTAACTCAATCATTGCCGCTATTTTGATATAAATTATTGATGCATGTAATCAAATTTTGCATTTTAAGATATCTGTGTAAAGCACTTGCAGTAAATTATTGAAGATAGTTTTAAAAAAAATAATCAGTAAAAATTTTCAGGACACGGTGGAATAAATGATGAAACATTAAAAGAAATGAAGTCGGTTCGTGATCTCTTCAATATCATGAGAACAAGAAGATGGCTGAGTCGTGAAAATCTCATTTACCTGCATGCAATGTTGTATAGACTAGGTAGAGTTGATCTCATCAAAGATGGGGTTGAATATTCTAGAACTGTTGGGAACGTGATTCATTTCTATCCCGCTTCCGCCCTACCAGGTAAGAATTGTATTTGATAAACTTTCAGTGACAAAATTATTAGCTTCAAAGGAATACTATTTATTAGTCTTTTAATTAACAATTATTTTTTATTTTGCAAAATTTCCTTTTGTGATAAGTTAAATTACTTTAACAGAAAAACGTACGAAGCATATGGTAATAATTCCAAACTATACATATAGCGTTAAATGCATTTACTGTTTAAACCTGTTTTGCAAATAACCATTATTTGAGACTGTTTAACACTTAAATTACAAATTGTATTTCTTACAGAAAATGGATTCAAGTATGTTAAATTCCACGTTGAAGGGCGCAACTTTCGAAATTGTACAACAAGTTATGTGCAAAGCGTCCGCAACCGAATTGCAGCTATCTTGTTTATTCCGGCGCAATTTGTAATAATCGCTGGTGTTGAACCATCATCCAGTCTTCTGATAACACTCATGATACCTGAAAAATATGTTACTATTCTAGAAGGTCTGCTTGAAGATCATTTGTGCACCGCCGACATGAAAGAGCTCGGTATAGATTATGTGGAAATAGACAAAACGTACAATGTCGAAGGTGAATGTCATCGATAAAAGTTTAATACCTCAAATTTTATAATCATTAAGCTTTAAAATAAGCTACTGCTATCGTAATATATGATTTTATCTTATGATATTAAAATTTGAAGGCATCAATTTGTTATAAATAGATAACTTACGAGAGTTCAAATCTCTATATAATATTTATCTCGTCATGACAAACGTATAGATAGATATCTTACTTGTTGTATGGAACTTACATTCTTTCATTATTTGAAAACAAACAACAAGTCTGTGTTCAACAAAATAACCTAGGTTTCGTTTCACAAAATTAATAATATAATTTACTTATCTTACACAAATCTTTTTCCAGAAGAAAGAGAAGCTGAGATTACAGAAAATGACCAACAGAAGAAATTTGCTAGCCTATATCAACAACTTGAAGCAAAATCAAAACAATTAGAGGACAGTGAAACAGAACGTCTTCGACTCTCTGGTCAACTTTCAGATAACAAGTCAAAGATAACGGAACTTGAAGAAAAAATCAAAAAGGACGAACTTGTTATCATGACACTTAAGTCATCAGACGTGGAGAAGCTAGAGGACAAGGAGAACTATGCATCATCTAGCCAGAAAGCAATGCAAGACTTTGAGTGCGCCTTGAAGACAGTCAGCCAGCATGACAAAGTTGATATATATACATTGCTCTCCGCAAACACTATAGTTGTCGCCAATCGTCTGACAGAAAGATTCGGTATACGACAACGCCAGTTTGAATTAGCACTTAACGAGTTACAGTCCCAATTATTACCACTCAAATTTGAATTAGAAAAACTTCGGTTTTTCGCGGAAATTGATATAAATGAGATGGACAAGATGCTGCTGGAAAGTTTTAAGAAGCTGATGCAGTCCATCGCAAAAGAAGGTATCTATTTATATATCTATCATTATGTCATATGTTCTTTTTTTCTAGCAAAACTAGTAAAAGAGACTATGTAAAATATACATCTTAGGGAAACATATATATATGCGATGTAAATATTGTAACTTACAATTGTGATCAAACGGGCGAAAGCGTTATCAATTAAGTGCTCTGATTTCTGTCTTGCATCTTATATAATATACTTTTTATCACAATCATTTATAAAACTTTTTCTTGCATATCTAGCGGCTTTGACGATCTTTTACGTGGCCTGAAAAGAAAATAAAATTCTCCCTCCATATTGTAGAACAAACAATAATGCAATTTTGTATCTCATGTCTATAATACCGAGTTTCATCAAAAAACATAAAAAAGTCTGGATAATTTTATGATATTTATTAAGTATGCCTTAATGTGTGCATTTTATTTAGAGAATGACATTATCCGTGCTTTTGTTATTTCGTCAGTTTCCACAATTCATGTAGAAGTAAACGAAGAGATTCTTCAGATATTAAGGAAAATAAGCAATTCACTGAGACCTCGCGAAAGAGAAACTCTTGTCAAGAAGTACACTTGGGACTCGGATGACGATCTTAAACGAACCATCGACACGGACAGAACTTCACTTCTTGCTTGTATCTTACTTAAGGAGATTAACAAAACCCAGAAATTAGTTGACGTTGGTAAGTTTATTGTTTATCATTGAGATGTTTTATGCGTGTTTGTTCTATTCAGTTATTCTGTTTTTATAATACAAATGTATTACAATGTTTCTAAATAAATTGAAGGTATAAAGGTCTTTGTACTGTTTGTATACTGCATAGACATATATGACTGACACTACAATCTTTTTAAATGATAAACACAAACGTCAGTGGACAGGTGGTTTAGGTCGTTGACTTCCAAATACTTGCACTTACCGCCGTTGGTAAGAATCCCACCAGGAATCTTGAATTTTTTGACTGATGGTAGCTATCCATGTAACATACGGGACATAGATTAGTTCTACTTAGAAGCCTGCTCATTCCTAAAATAGTACCGGAGGGGCATCTAAGTTCCCTTTTCTATCAGTAAAAACACATGACTAATAACAGTGTTGGTTGGATGTAAAGCACAATAAAAAATAAGGATTTGTGAAATATTTATTTTATACTATTCCTTCGCAAATCTGTTATAAGTATAGCTTTAAATGAATTTAACATTATTATTCACTAAATTATTTCAGCTACTATGCTACGTTCTAGTATCGAACAACAATACAGCTATCGATTTGCATCTTTGTAACGTACATGTATAATATTACTACATTACTATTTGCAATTATTACTCTTCATGCAGGTATATTTATTTCACAACGCTTAATGGATATTGGTCGCGATGATCTTGCAAAGAAATTTCAAGATCTCATGAGGGGCAAGCCAGGAACTGACGTGAATCCAAAATCGAGGCAAAAAACTTCACAGAAACGACGGTCAGGATCGTTGTCAAGAACGTCAGAGAGAGAGTTCAACAGAGATCAACCACCAGCAGATCATACACAGCTTCTCAACAAGGTCGCTGAACAAGTCCAGGAAATACACGATACTATACAAATGAACCAAAAAGCATTTTCACAAGGTCACGGATACACAAAGGGCTTTGGGTTATCATATGACCCTCCACCGTATTCACCTTTCCCTTTTTTCCAATAAAAAAAGACAGAAGAAATGTAAAAGAAACTTAAAATTTAGAAAAAAGTGTTTTATTCATGTATATTTGCAAGTAATTAATGATTTAAATCATATATTCATGAGAAATATGGTTTTGGCTACAGTAATATTATAGTTGTCATTAGCAATTTTTACATTTTACATTAATATAATAAAAAGCTATTTGTTGTATTGATTACTTTCCATTTACTATTATATCAATCGCAAGTCGTATTAGTTAAGGGGAGACAACAAGACTTAATAATAGTGGCGAAACAGAAGCTGTGTTTTGAACTGCAATATTGCGTTAAACTACTCACTAAAGTGAATGTGCTACATGTTATGAAACAGACTAGATCCAACGTGTAAAGCACATCAGGTCATGTTATAAATGGTATCTGAACATATAGCAGAAATAAGATTTAGCTGTAAATTTGCAGTAACCTGTTAAGATGTTAGACCATTAAAATGAAAATAATAATAAATAAAAGATATTATTTTTCATGGCATACAGTCGTTTTAATGCCGCAATAAGTTTTACTTATTGTACGCATTTTTTGTTAGTATATCATTTAAAAAACTTTTTTTTTCTGACCGACATGACAGCATGTTTTTAAATTTTTTGTTCCGTTGTGCCATATTTTTACACATTCCAACTTTCAAAGTTGTGCCATATTTTTACATGCTTTAATACCTATGCAATTAAAATTTATATAACTCTATAAACCATGACTTTGCCATTTTATGATTGTCGTATGAACGTGTTTATTTTCTTTATCTTTCTTTCGTTGTTCTGCCACAATTCTACATTCTGTTAAGCGTTATTACAACAGGAACCTGTTATCAGATTTTATTTTTGGATCATTGTTTGACATGTAAACGCATTGAAATTAAATAGGAGCATTTGAATTTATTTTATTTTTAAAATGTTCGTTTTATAAATAGTATATTCAGAATGCTCTTGCTTTAAATTTGGAAACACATTTTGAATTTATTTAACTGTATGGTATACAT
The DNA here is from genome assembly GCF_026571515.1 of Ruditapes philippinarum. Lineage (NCBI taxonomy): Eukaryota > Metazoa > Mollusca > Bivalvia > Venerida > Veneridae > Ruditapes > Ruditapes philippinarum. The sequence goes on along the minus strand of NW_026866139.1, from coordinate 83,625 downwards.
TTACATTATTTGTTTGTATTTCTATTTATGTCTTACTTGCAGTTATGTAAGGAGAAATAATACTTTCAGACATTTATGATAAATGAGTGATTCATTTTGCGGAATTGGTTATCATTTGCCCCTTTAAGTATGTATAGTAATAATTTTCAGCTGTTTTATAACAGAATATTCTATTCATATCAGCAATTTTACAACTAAATTTGATTCGCTCCACTTTTATTTAACTTTATTTAACAAGCTTACTATGAGGTCGATGAAACATATATAATTGCCTTTTATGATGTATTGTATCAATTGTTATATGTTACACTAACCTCTGGACATATTTATCTTGTAACTATACGTTTATTTCACAATGGTTATATGTTTTATTATCTTGTGCCTTACTTTTTTTTCTTTCAGAGAGTTTGCGATTGTGTGGAATATGACGTATCAGAATTAATTAACATGTTCCTCGTATCAGAATTGATTAACATGTTCCTCATTTAAAATTATGGATCAATAGTTAGAACTTTGAACCATATATATTTAATAGAAATGTAAAAGTGTTGTCGCTTCTTTATGTTCGTGTGCGAGCGTGCTTGTCTTTTTTGTGCTTGTGCAAGCGCGAACATTCATTTGTTAGCGTGTTCTTATTGTGCTTGAGTGAGCGAGCGCCTTGTTATTTTGTACTTATGTGATTATCTTAGTTAAGCATGAACTTTATCAACGAGGTGTTATTTCTGAGCTAAAAAGCAGTTGTTTTATATAAAAGTATACCTGGAATAAATGACACGGGACTAATAAGACATAAGTTTTGATTCAAATGAATGATCACAATTTGAATCTTAATAAGGATCATAATAGTAAGAACATAAAGAAATATAATAAAAGCAATACGAATTTATATATAAACATCCGTCGTCAGACATACGAATATTAATGGCATTATTGTTGTTACCAGTTGATCTCAAACATTTTTGCATGAAATATGTTTTCTACTGCATGTACTTTAAGTTCAGTCTAACGACCACATAGGTTATGGGGTTTTGGCATTAAAGCCTTATATGTAGCCTGCGAATCCATATGTTAAGTCATAGTCATAAAAATCCAGACCGTCTGTACAGATTTATAACAACATTTACTTTTACAATCTTAATTATTTTGTTTGTATTTTTATTTTAAACGATACAACTTCTTTTCAAAGAACATGCCTCTAGATGATGCAAATTATTTCAAGGCATTCAAATTTGAGAGAAATGTTTTAAGGCATCAAGGAAAATGAAAAGGTTCAAAAGTGTAGAATAGAGAAAATAAGAATCCTAAAAAGAAAGTCCAAAACAAATTAATGGAAAATGTTGCAGCCTCGGTTTAATTGAGCTTGTTCATGGACAATATTGTAAAGAGCTAACTACCATTCTCGCCCATCGCAACGGCTTAAGAATCAAGACACATTTTATTTGTTATATGCGATAAGTTACTGATTTTACAGTATGTATCACCATATTTCTACTACGTGACTAACACAGTAAGGTCTTAAATGCATAGTTATATTCTCGTTTTAGTAACTAGTGTGGGTTGTTAGCCCTGTTTGCTAATTGCAAATTACTTTTTTCTTCACTTCACATTTATTGTTCACTTTAAAATACATTTTCAAAATGTTCGGCATTTAAAATGAATTTGGGGGCATGCTGTTTTTAACTGTTTCGTGAAAATATTATAACATCTAAAATGTACAGGCTTTGACAAAAATATGGTGTAGTACTTAACACTCTTAAAAAAACAGTGGATTTTAAAGCAGCATGCCTTCATATTCATGAACATGTACTTTAAAGAATAATACTGCTAAGTGAACAAAGAAAGTAATTTACAAACGGCACTTCCAATCTGCGTAAATAACCAAAAAGAGTCAAAATATACATAATTTACTCTTACTGCGTTACTAACGCAGTAGAATTATATTGATTGATACAGCAAAATCAGTCATTGACCGCACATGACATGTGTATAATTTATCAAATATTGCATCGTTTTACTTTACTTAAGATCTTTATACATTTTTCTAAAGATCGAATTTCTTAAACATTTTTGGTCATCTGGAGGCCTGCAACTTTAAGATGAAAATCAAAATTAACATTTACTTCATTTTACAATAACCTGAATTGTATATTACGAAGGTAAATATTGCTTGATAATGCATTTGTTAGGTCCAAACTGAAAAGATCAATAACACCTGATAATTGATTTTGTTGTTAAAAGCTGTTATATCATCACTTTTCGCAGTTGCTTTTGTATCTAACTAGTCTTGATGCTCTCCGATAACCCTGCGTTGAGTCTATTGTCATGTTGCCCTATTTGTAACCGTCTTTGTTTTTCATATTTTACAAAAAAGAAGTTTTAAACTTGTTCTATCGAATTCTGCATTTTGAAGTTTATTATTGTCATTATCAATTCAAATGTAATTGTGTTGACTTATTGATTTAAGAAATTTGGACTGTAATGCACATTGTAACTTTATTTGTATAAGTGAAAACCAGTTTTAAAGAAATTTTTATATTATTTCTTAATGGATAGATCATGTCTTATTTTGCTTTCATCACTTACAAGGATAAAACTCGCATACCAATAAATTACCTGGAATCAAGATTGCTTGTTTCGGTTTGTTTTTACGTCGCACCATCACAGTTTACTGTAATAGATACATAGCAGGTATCAATTTTAAGAAGTAGAAGAATACCTTATGTGCCCTCTATTCATTATTTCAAACACGAGCTCGTGCCTGAGCAGAACAACCGACGTTTCATATGCTTGAGATTTTAATCCACATACCATCCACGAATGGTTCGAAGCCAAAGGCCTTACTCACACGGCGGATACGGACGGCCCTTATCATCTCGTCTGAGCTTATAACGTATAATGTATTGAGGGTAATCATATATATGTACTGACTGAAAAACAAACAATGGCAGCCATGATCAGTCAGCATATATAGCACTTGATGCTATTAGCAGACTATTGGTTAAATAGAGATAACTTGGCCACATTGTAGCACTCATACTTTAGGAATGGTTAATAATAACTTGAAAATACGTTTAACTACCTGCACTTTTTTCAAGCATTTCTTCCCGCGTTAAATGAAACACGATAATGTAAAATGTAGCATATATGTATATGCAACTTCTAAGTGATTAAGGAAAATAGATGCAACCTTCTAAGTAATTAAGGAAAAGACCTGCATAAAGAATTTTAAGTTGAAAATGCTATTTTGTTTCAGAGAGCAATTAGTATAGGGTCTATAAATTTGCCTTTGTCCGCCCGCCCGCTAGGCTTTATGCTGTTCTGGTGTTATGGTGTAGAACTCCAAAAGTATCACTGCTACAGCTTTTGAAGTTTCTTATAATAGTTTACAGCATTATTTCGCATGCACCTTGGCATTTTTGCAAACATGTAAAGTTATAGGCATTGGTAATTTCTCGCAAATGTATTGGAATACGGTTTTGGCCCCGTACTGAGCCAAACTAAATTGATTTGTCACTTCTCACTCACTAGTATAACTGCTGTGTTCATATGTTACAGGATTTTAAATTTCATTTTGTGACAATACAGTGGAGTGTTTGAGTACCGATTTCCTTTGGACACATTTCATGAAATCTTAAATAGTTTTAAGAGCACTTGAAAAAAACAAAACAAAACAACAACAACAACAACAGCAACATATATTTATGTAGTATGGTATACTTAAGTATAACGACAATGTCATTCGTCCGGTTTATTTATCGTAGCACTGCTTCACTGTTATGCGTTGTAAACACTATGAAAATAAAAAAATAAAACGCCCGTATAAATGAATTATTTTGAAAAGTATATGTGAAAGTTCGATTCTTCAGAACCAGGTCTTTACAGTTTGAATACATGTTGGAAAAGTATCGCACGGATGTAACAACATAATAACGTTTGGAGACTTGACCTAAATATATAAATGCTTGAATTATTATAATTCTACGTTTTCTTTTTTTTTAACTTTCAATGTTATTTTTATTTGCTAATTCGTATGTAGCTATTTTTTATAGAAAAAAGTTATCTGTTTTGAAGGAACGAGAAAGATAAAAGACAAAATGTGTAATTCAGAAACCTTCAACTTGCACTCTTCATTTTATTGTAGACAGAGTAAAAAGTATTACTAGAGGAACTTGACTTGTTACACAGAAAACAAAACATCATTAACATTACTAACTAAAAGTCATTTTGTAAAATTTAACAGCATTTGTTACTATTTTTATAATGTTCATGTTTATTAATTAATACTACTACAAAAATTCAACAACCCAAAATTATTGCTCGTCAAAGTGATGAATGACGAAAACATTTATATGGATTATATTTTCATACTAACCGGATGTCAAATATGAATTGTGTATTTATCAAGTATATATGTATACAATCAAACATAGTAACATTTTCTTTTAGATAATAATATTATGTTCAAATTTATAATATTTATAATGGTTAGTGATTAACATCTGGCGTGTGTTCGATCCCCGGGAGATGCTTTGGTAGTTTAGCGCGCGGAGGAAGGTAGTCTAGTACTGGTGTAACTTTCCAGGAACGATGGTTAGGAAACTACAGCCTATATGACTGAAATACTGTTTGAAAAGGCGTAAAATAAAACAAACAAACAAACAAACACCATGTTAATATTTCCCCTGTTAAGTGCCTTTACACAATAATGTAACTTTAAATGTATTGCTTTTCAGTGCTTAACCAGAAAAATCGTAGCCATGATAAACATTAATTGTACCTCACACTATTGACAGACTTTTAAGCACCCTTCTTTTCATTTCTTTACAAAAACTATTTTTAATATTTAAAGAGTGTCTTCTCGGGGAGAGAAAAAGAAACAAACAAACAAATAAGCTTTAAATCAAAAATTATTTAATTAGCATACTGGTCGTGAACATAACAAAATTTCATAATACAACTAAACAAGTGTGTCTATTTAATATCAAAAACATATTTACAAAAGTTGTATCAATAATTCTTACCACAAGGAGATTATTTCGTAAAATGCATGTCATGTTCGAAATACAATCATTGAACAATTTGTCCTATCGTCGCTTTAAATTCCTTAACTGAAAGGCGATTGCTATATTGTAAACATAAAAATAGTTATGGAAATGAACAGACCATTTTATTACAGAAGATTTACAAATATGTCCATTAAATATTACACAAGATATTTAGAAAAATAGATCGGTATGAATAATTCTTGTCACAGGGAATAAACTCTGTATTGTGCATTATATGTCCGAAATATACAATCATTGAAAAATTTGTCATATCGTCGCCTTTAATTCCTCAACTTAAATGCGTTTGGTTAATTGTAAACATAAGAAATAGTTATGTAATGAAAAAAAGTATTTAATTACTGACAGATTGCTTATTTACAAAAATTCTTCACATAGAAAATGTTGTGTCAAAAGCATACAAGGTACTTGTAAGTGGTAGACATTGCATGTCCTCAATTAGTTATTGAGAATGTAAACTTTGTTCCAACAATACTTTTCAAGCTTCTATTGTATGGTTATTACATTGCCTATGACACCATTAAGCGTAACGGTTAAAGTTTTATACGAATAATGTATGAAGTGTTCTTCCATACGTATCACATCTGTAGATGAGTCTTATATACATGTCATTATATATGTACATGTCACTGTTTACATATCTATCAATTCCTTTGGAAACATTGGTTCAAACCTTCATTCAAGTACTAATACCTGCTATTTCTTTTGGACGTAATGTAAACTTTGAACGTTTGACTGAAAGTCTTGCTTTGCAAAGTCAGCATTTCAAATGGATGTATTTTTGCGATGCATGTAGTATGCAAAATCGACAGTGTTAAATTGCAGAGTCGCATAAAAGGATTAATAAGATTTCCAATGAACATACCTGTGTCATATGTAGATAAATAATCATGTATAAAAATTAATTGGAATACTATCGAAATGGAAAATCTTACTGCATGCAAAATGTGTTGAAATCGTCTTGTTGTAGACATACTGTCGGTATTCGAAGAACTGAAGCAAAGTTAAAGTACATGTACTTTAACCCTTCTCACTTTGCCATTCAACGGTTCGTGATAAGAAATGTCAAATAAATTTTTCCTGTTCTTAATAACTGGAATTAAGATCATTATTACTTATTATTATTAACATTAAGCTGATATATTCAAATACAAAAGTCATCATTTGGAATTCATTCCATTATTGTTATGTATTTTTAAAGTAGAAATATTACAAATATTAAGCGACACATTATAAGTAATACTGGTCTTAAAATAATAAATTTATAACATAGCAACCAGGAACAGTTCTTAATGTATGCATCAAGATATGACAGGTATTTCAAATAATACAGTTAAACAATTGAAAGTACTTACTATTAATAAATTTCATGTTCGAGTAATAAGGGCTTCTAAAGCAATTATAATAACAATCCCACTGAAGATTAAGGTATCAATATTTATATCGTATAAATGTAAAAGGTGAGTATTTCAAACAAAGATTATTTCACTGTTAGAAAGTAGATTATGTATGTAGCAAGTACATGTTCAAGCAACACAACCAAAATTATATTTGCAGATTTGTGCTTTATTTCGAACCAGGTCAACTAATTTGTTTAATAAAAATACAGGACACAAAGACAATGATATGGGAATTATTTGAAAATGTAAATCAAGACTAGAATCATTATATGCAGTTTGCTTATCAAAATGTTGTTCTATCATTTTATCATGTTGAGACATTGAATAACCATGCTGGCTTGATTAATAACAACAATGTAAAAAGTTTCACAATAATTACATTATTTTAAAATTGACTATTTTTATGTAGCTCTGCTAATAATTAAATTTACCACTGTCTAATTATGGTCACATATTTCGTGTACATGCATCATAGTTTGATGTGAGAGATTATGACTAACAAAAATGTGTTACTAGAAAAGAAAAAAAAAACAATTGTTTCAAATAGTTTGTGAAGTATACATGAATATTACAATTGGAGCATGACCGTTTTTGTTCCCAAATCCGAAAGCATAGTTATGAAATGTTTTACTGAAATGAATGTTAAAATTTAGGTTTTAACACTAGAAAAACTTCCAAAATATATGCAGATATAAAACAACTTACAACCATGTGAAATGGTATTCACATTCTAACATAATTTTTTTCCGAAACTATTTATTGCCTAAAATATAACTTAAACAAACACCTTTCAAAATAAAATGCTTTTTGATACAGTTACCTCAACACCCTATAATACTATCTATTCAAGGATATGTTAGAACTAAAAGCGAACTTAAATGCTAACCACTACAAATCAAAAATGTATTTCTTTATTCTCTGTAGATTATTAAAATACAAATTATAAAAGAAATGTTTTCTTTCTTATTGTTGTTTAATTTCATTCAGTTGATTTTCCAATATCACTGAAATGTGAGATGGTCGTTGATGTATGACTACTTGGGCTCCCTTTCCTCTTGTTTGATGTATATTTTTATGTTGTTTTTCCAATATCACTGAAATGGGTGATGGTCGTTGACGTATGGCTACTTGGGCGCTCTTTCCTTTTGTTTGATGTATATTTTTAATTTTCTTCCGTGTGTGTACGTTTTTCGTTGGTTCCACGTCCATTCTTCGTTTAGGTGTTCTGCTTTCGTATCTTGTAGATTGACCTGGTTGATGTTTGGTACTTCTGGCTTTATACAACTCGCCTTTGATAAACGAAGTAAACATGAATTTTACATTTAATTATTGGGAAATTGTGTCAATCTTTAACTTATATAACTACATTAGGAGAAAGCACCAATAGTAATTAAATATATACAATGGTCCTGGCGCACATAAACTAAACATTTCATTTCTCCTGAAGTATAAAAGCTATGGATTTGAAATTTAATACGATGGTAGATCTCATTAAGAAAAAGTGCAGTGCACAGGAACCGGTACTATACATTCTTTATTTTTTAGTTATTACCCTTTAATAAAGTTCATACTTAATTTTTGTGCAGGCCATTTTTCATAAATTATAAAAGCTATAGCCTGAAACTTCATAGGGAGATAGATCTTATTGATTAGAAGTTTAGTGCACAGCAACTGCTGCTCTGCGCTTCTTATTTTTTGAGTTATTGCCCTTTGTTAACTTTCATTTTTCCTTTTTTGTCCTGGCCATTTTTTCTAAACTATATTGTTCACAAGGCTACATATGCAACTCGAGGAGTTCTAGTATCATATTAAGCAATTGAATGATATGAGCACGCATTATTTAATTAAAAAAAAATAGGCTTTTCCATCTTTCAATTTGGACAAAACAAATTGATCTTTTAATGGAAAATTGTCATTTATTTATTAACTGAATAGTGAGCACTGCAGGAAGTAATAGCTGACTTTGGTCTACACTGATCGCATGCTTCCTTCATTTTTGTTGCCAACAGTCTAAAGATTATCTTAAGATAGAAAAATATATCTATAATCTATTAATAGATAGATACTCACGCACCTTTGACCTGAAGCTCAAATTTATTGTTATTGCAGATAACTGAGTCGACGCTTAGTAACAAAAATGAGCGAATGATGCGTTGACTTTGTTTTTCTAACAGTTTTGCGAGGAAATCAGCATACAATGTTGGAATCATGAGTGTTAAGATAGTGCTGTTTGTTTCTTGTATGCCACTGATGAACACTTCATGGATAGGACAAAACAGTGGCCTAGATACCTCTCTCCGAAACTCTTCCAGTTGGCAAGTCTCTGAAATCCCTTTACCTTTAACGTGAAACTGAACTAGAATAAATCCGTTAGCTGAAATATAGAATTTGATCAGTTAGGTTAGATCGGTGTATAATTCCTGTTTATATAACTCTAAATTACTTAAAACCAACATGACAGAAATTAAATGATTCAATGTTTTATAAAACGACTGTATTGCAGACTACTTTATAAAAACTTAGTGTGCTTTTTGAGGTTCTATATCATCTCCTTAAATTAAATTGATTCTTCATTCGTTGTCAGCACGAACAAAAATGCGTATATTCAATAATTCATATTATATATAATTATACTGGTTATTTTCTTCTCCTGGACAAAATGCAGAACCGTATCCTCCTCAAACATTTGTACGTATTTTAGCAATTTTTCCACAAGATCTACTCTGTCAAGAACACGAACAATTTGCTGGATATACAATATGTCGTAGTTGCCTATGAATCCCATATCTCTCAGAGAGTCAAACATCTCTCTTGGAGTCCGTACATGTTGCACACCTGATATAAAACAAACATTTACTAATACTATTGCAAATTATAATCTAAAAAAATATTTCGTATTGATTGTTTTTATGCAACTTAAACATTTTATTAGAAGCACTTTTACTTTAACCTAAACTTGCAAAAGAAGTTGCAAATCGCAGATTCATGTTTATCATGTTTATGCCTCTGTTTATAAGAGAAAATTGAAATTCGAAACATCCTTTCATGCCAATAATAACGGCAAAAGAAATGTTCTTAAATGGTTATATGACTAGGTTCTTCAAAGATAAATAACATAACTGGTCTTACTGCTCAAATCATGCTTAAGGTTGGTCTGAAAGGTGTGTGACCTTAGCATCTTCATTTTATTTGACAACTTACGTTCAAAGCGTTGTTTGAGATTTTCCAGTTCCTGTTCTGATATTGCTTGAGAGAGGTCGGCGATAAGATTGTCGAATACATAACTTTCTGAAGGTGGCTTGAACCCACATGGCAATGTGTAAGAACCTGACGCCATAGCTAGATGTTATGTAACAGAAAACATTGACGGAATTACAACAAATTGTATAATTCTTAAGACAGACAGAAATGAATAGACTAAAAAGAAGAAGTATAAACTGATTTGAAATGAATTTTGTATAGTTCAAATTAAGTAAAGTAATGTTTGTATTTTTGCCGGAGAATTCTCATGATGTATTTAAAAGAGTGGTCATATTAGTCACAAAAAGCGATTGATACATTAATTTTAAATCTGTTTATTCTTGATAGAAAAAAGCAATTACTAAATCTATAAATAAGATGTATTTTATGATACCCATACACTGTATTATTTAATAACTGAACAATTTTTGTTTTGATTGTGAATCAGGATTTCCCCAAGTGTTTTTTTAAAACACTTTGATAATTTTATAGACCGTCTTCAGTATAAAATACCAGGTTGTAAGATTTTTTATATTGCGAAGAAACACAGACACAATTTTTCCATTAAGTGAATATAATGAAACGCTTTATTTCATGCATAGAAATAAATTAAATAAAAGTAGAACAACTTTAATTGAATGAACAAATATAAAATATTGTCATGAACATCTTTTATTTAAAAAAAGATACTATGTAATAATACGAAGGTCTTACCTCTTGTCAAAACTGTGAAAATATGTTCCCATATGTACTCTCAAAACATTATATACGTTGATAGCCTGATAACAATGTAGGATATCAAAATGTTTAGTCATTTATCTACCCGTACATTATATCATAATTGATTGCTGATTTCATTTTTAAAACAACCTACATGTACATCATACAATTTGCAGTCATTAATAATTTTCAAACTAAAATATTAATTAATGTTGCAGTAGAAATTTATAAGAATATACATAGATATGAATCAGAAAGTTTGCAGGAGGCTTGACCAATAAAACTCAAACACAAGTAGCGTTGTATATATTAATATTATAATGTAAAGATCGAAATGTATAATTAGAGATAGTCTAATATATATACAATATATATACATGTATATACAAGTCATGTAAACATGTATTTTCTTAATTTAATATATATATGTCTACATGACTTGTATAATATCCCAGCCGTTTTTTGTACTTTACTGTATCAGTGTGTTTCATAAATATATCATATAAAAATAATCATAGTTAAGATAATAATCAGTTCACAGGACTGGCGTTCAAGTTATCTTTATCTCTTTATCTTTATTATCTTAATATATATTCGATGAATAGAACTGTTAGTGATAAATGCATGAGCTTTTAGATTTCGACCTAAATTTGATTCATATATACTTGCTGATGTCATTTTATAAATTTGTTATCATGATTATAGGTCATTTCAGTGTAACAAAAGTAAAACTGACGAATTTGACAATTATGAATATGCACATTCCATTTCTTTTTCATAAAAAATTCAGAACTAGCATTTTTCTCATACTTCGATGTTTATTCTCGCTTAAATGTTGTCAACTATCTGTTTAAAAAATAGTCCCAAGTCGGCGACAGTAATATGACGTGATGAGAAAAATTACCTTACCCTTAGACTATAGTCTTCAGTAAATATTTTCGCAGGTCCGAAAGAACCGCCTCCGTGGTCGAGGGGTTAGAGTCGATGACTTCTAATCCAGTTACCTCTCTGGCGTGGGTTCGATCCCCGGGAGATGCTTTGGTAGTTTAGCGCGGAGGAAGGTAGTCTAGTACTGGTGTAACTCTCCAGGAACGATGGTTAGGAAACTACCCGCCTATATGACTGAAATACTGTTGAAAAAGGCGTAAAATGAAACAAACAAACAAACAAACAGGTCCGAAAGGCCATGTGAAGACCTCATCATAAGTCAACAGTTGTATAAAGTTACACAGGGAACTTTTTAAAAGATAATTTGGATTCATAACTTTTCATTTTTTCTTGTGATAACTGTTTTGGAGTTCGTGCAAACGTCACTGAGTGATTTCTGAAGATCTTCTACAAGAATAAAAAGATATTTACAAAATTGTAATGTTAGTTCTTTTCAAAAGAAAGAATGATGTGAAAAATCAAAGTAAATAGATTCAGTATGTCATTGAGTTTCTCCTTTTTTGCTCGTCATGCAGACACGCATTTTATTGCTTCGGCCTTTTTTTCATAGAATGTCATGAAATGTTATATTCTTATAAAATGTCAATCAAAACCTTATCATTTCCACTTAAAATCAGTGGCTTATGATTGGACTGGAATACAGATATAATAAAATACATTTTGCAATTCAAAACTTATTTAAAATGAATTATTAAATTATACTTTAGTACCCTCTCTTGTTAGAATAATGTATATGATATATTATGTTTACAAGTTAAGTACTAGCTGTTTTATACGGTATTACCAAATCAAGGAAGAAAAGAAAAATTATATCATAAATAACTCATATTCTTGCCGCAATTTCAAAATAATTCTTTGTTCTGTTCTTTAAATTTGTGATAATGATTTTTTTATAATACCGCAATAAAGCGTGCCCGCACTTACAATCGGTATTTCACTTCAGTATTGTTATGTTTCTGTAGTATTTCGGAAACATTTATGAATACCGCTGAAGCTAATGCTAGGGGAGTGAAATATGTTGCATATTTTATTATGTCGGATGAATAGACTCAATCAAGCCGGTCATTTAAAACTATTTTAAAATGTGATTTTTTTGACAGTTAGTAATTAGGATCTCTGTTTTGTGTTTAATTCATCATCTGTACATGTGAATGTCGTTTTACTTTCTGTGTCATCTTTCGCTCTAAAGACCGAAATTCGTGTTTTGCACTAAACGTTGTATTTAATGTAATAATAAGGAATAAATAGTGGGATTTATGTCACTTGTACTGCTATTGTTGTCATCTTTTTGTCGATATCGCATTATATTTAAAATAAATGACTTATGGAAGTAACGTTGTAAGTCCACAGACGGGAATGATTCAAAGTATGTGTGAAATTACATGTTTCTGGGTAATTGTAACAGTAAATTCTCTGTAGCCAGAAAATAGGTTTCCGACTGATCTGTTTCAATATCATGCCACAGGATTGGTTACAGGAATTTTTTTTTTTATCACAGACTTGTTTTGATGAGGCTATCCATGGACGTAAGTGATGATGAATGTGACGTGTAATGCTCACAAACGCAGTGAAAACAGAATTTACCCTTACATATGTATATAAAAACATGAAATGATTTAACAGTAACATACATATAATGTATTGCAGGTGTTATGACCAATATACAATTACTACCAAATTACCAATGTTACATATAATCATATGATATATATAAGTCAGTTAACGAGGAACTTCATTATAAATTTATTTTTTAAATGAAAAAAGAAGAAAAAAAAAAAAAGAAACAGGTTTTGCAAGTAATATTTTTTTGATCATTTATATTTCTGACTATCGTATTTAGCTTTACAAACATATGAAAGGTTTTTAAATTTGTTTTTTGACGTCTTATCTGTGATACGCAGGCTTCATAAACTCTGATCCCCTTTCAAAATTCCATTTTATTTAGTTCCGCCTATTGTTTTCTCGTTTAGGGCACATGCTTTTTATTACTTGGGGACCACACCCCGCTTTTCATGGAATGGCACGGAAGTGTCACATTGAAGGTTCCATGATAACCGCCATATGAACACATCTGCGGATGTTTCTAAATTCAAAATTTTACTATTTCACGTTTAAATGTTGAATTCTGCTTAAGCCGTTGCTAGGGGGCGTGGACGGTAACTTGCACTTTCCAGTACCGTCCATGAACAGGCTCAATCAAACCGAGTCTGCAACATTTTCAATTTTGCCGTGTTGGGCTATCTTTAGGGATTCTGTATTTATCTATTTTACTTTATCTTTTGACAAAAAAAAATCCACGTCTTATGGAAGGTATTTAAATCATTTTGATAAATTGCTTTCTCTTCCAAAATTATAAATTGGTACTTAATTTATTGATATGCTCTTGTAGTATTTGGTACTTGTTCTTTTACTCTACAGTTGTAAATATATCTCTTCAGAAAAAGAAAAATCATATTTCCTGCAGTTGATTTACTGTCTTTCAAACCTAGGATAAAGTTATAATAGTTGAGCAAAGATCTAAATTGCCATAATTTTCAAAAACAGAAAATATTAAATTGTTTATAATCGGACAAAATCAAAACATGTGTTTTAATGATTCTATCTCATTTTTACAAGATTTACAGAGTTCGTTATCTTTTAAATTCATTTTTAAAAGTAATGAATTAGTTGCTATTATTCTATGATTAATTCTGTACTGAAACCATTGAAGGCCTGAATAATTTGATATTTTAAAGGTAAAGAAAAAATGTAACTCCATTCTTCTTCACTTAATGGTACATTGAGCTTTTCACACCATTTTATATACAAGTAGGTTTTATCTTGGTTTTAATAAATACCTCATACATAGGATGTGTACCCTTAGTAAATTTTAAAATAACTTTTAAGAAAGGTGGAATAAAAGGTCTCTGTAGGACACTGCATGTTCTATCATAAGTTGAAAGGAATCTGGATACACTATTTACAATACCAAGATAATATATAAAGTAAGAGTTTATGTTATATTTGTCATTAAATTCATTTAAACTATAAAAGTGTCCATTTGGTTTAAAAGATCACCTATGACATGTACACCTCATTAAACCAGTTTTTAAAGAACACTGGTTGATATTCAATAGTTATTAAAGGGTTATCGAAAATTGGATGAGAATATAACTCATTTTCATTTATTTTTAAAGTTTACAGTACATATAATATGCATTCAAAGTGTCCTTCCAAAAATCATTTTTTTTTTATCTCACTAATGTTTTTTTTCTAAATACCCAATACCAGAATTAATCAATTTCTCTATATCAAAAATTGTGCATGCCAAACCTATCCATTTACAATTATTGATTAAAATTCTTCTTATCCAAGATATCTTTAAAGAGTAAATATATGCTTCAACGTCTATCATTCCAAGACCACCTTTTTCAATGCTTTGTCTCAAGACCTCTTGTTTAATTTTACATGCTTCAACGTCTATCATTCCAAGACCACCTTTTTCAATGCTTTGTCTCAAGACCTCTTGTTTAATTTTACATTGACTATGCCAGACAAAATATCTGAAGGTTTCAGTTAAGTCTTTAATTATATTAGGACTTGGATTTGGCAGTGTTGTAAAAAAATGTGTGAATATTGATAACAATAAAGATTTAACAATTACGATTCTTCCAATAGGAGTAAAATTTCTCAGCATTTTATTCATTTTTTCTTCAAAATGAATTGTCACAAGTTCTACATGAAATTTTATACCTAACATATCAAAGGAAGACTGGTTCCAAGATAATTTCCATCTAGTTTTAATGCTATTTGTACTATATTTACTAAGTTTACCAATCCAAAAAATCTTGGTTTTATCAAAGTAAACATAAAGACCAGAAAACAAAGAAAAATCTGCAAGTGTGTTTATGACTTCATTTAAAATTATAGATAAATACAGAATCCCTAAAGAAAGCCCAACACGGCAAAATTGAAAATGTTGCAGGCTCGGTTTGATTGAGCCTGTTCATGGACGGTAAAGACTCATCATTGCCCTTTAGTATAACAGTTGTATCGTCTGCAAATTGAGATTTATGTGCAATAAATTTTAATACCTTTGATTTTTTCATTTGATCTTATTTTTATGGATAATATTTCTGCACATAGGATAAAACTGAAACTACTTAATGGGTCTCCTTGACGACAGCCCCTTTGAATTTTAATAGTCAGAAAGAAATCCACACTGACTTATTGTTGATACACTATTTTTATACAATATAGTGAACCATCTTTTAATATCGTTAAATAAGTTAAATAAGGTTAAAGTTTGTAGCACAAAATTCAAAGATAATGAGTCGAAAGCCTTTTCAAAGTCTATAAGAAGGAGTAAACCAGGACTATCTTTTCTTCTGTGTAGTTCATAATATCATAGATTAATCTTGTATTTTCGCCTATAAATCTGCCTTTTGATAAAGCCTGTTTGATCATTAATAACTATTTTATCTAAAAAATTCTTTAAACTATTTGCAATACAGCCTGATCCTATTTTATAGACGCAATTATCTTGTATTTTCGCCTATAAATCTGCCTTTTGATAAAGCCTGTTTGATCATTACTAACTATTTTATCTAAAAAAATCTTTAAACGATTTGCAATACAGCCTGATCCTATTTTTGGAATCGGATCATGATTCCCTGTGTTTGCGTAAGCGACAAAGACCTTGATGAAAAAACATGACTTAAGGCCTACAAACAAACATACCAGTACGGTTCCAAAAATCTTTATTAAAGTCTTCATTAAAGCCAGAAAATCCTGGACTTTTATGGTTAGCAATATTTTTAAATCATTTGACGCCTCGTATATTGTTATTGGTCCTTCTATAGATGCAGCATCATTTTCTGATAATTTGGGAAAAGTTAAGCTATCAATAAAATATTTGAAAGTTTCATTTGAATTTTCTTTGTTGTTTGCTAAATATAATTTGGAATAAAAAGCAGAGATTTCTTTGAGAATGTCAGTCTGATTTGAAATTTCTGTTCCATCATCATTAATTACACTGAAAATTGTTTTTGTCGATAATTATTCTTTTCTGAATTACAGAACAATTTGCTTATTTTTTCACCATCAATAATCCAATTAACTTTTGATTTTATCATGAAACCTTAAAGTTTTTCATTCTGTATTTTATTTAGTTCTTCTTTTAAGTTATTTAATTGCTCAACTTTATCACCAGAAAATGAATTTTCCAAATTTTCAATCTGTTCTTTAATGACTTTTTCCCGTTTATTTGATTCTTTTTTTATATGAACTATATGAAATAGATTTTCCTCTAATTTCCATTAATAAGGTGTCAAGAAATAACTGATCATTTATTGTTAATTGCAAGTCTGACGGATTTACAACTTACATGTTTTCATAATTATATATCGGAACAGCATATTGGATGATAGTTTTATCTATTATGTTATTAATTTCCTTCAGATAATCTAAATCTTTTAAAAGTGAATTATTATGCTTCCACAATCCTTTACCATGATCAAAACTTACACTTTTCTGTTTAGTAGAATAATAGAGTGATCAGAACGAAAACTTGGTTTATTCATAGTATCTACTACACTTGTAAAAAGATAAGGGGTAATCAAAATGAAATCTTATCTTGCTTGTTGAAAGGGGTTTGTTCTTCGCAAAGTGAAACGCTTAGTTGTTGGAGGAAAGATTCGAAAAGGGTCAGTAAGTCCCCTTGTTTGTATTTCATTCAGAATGAAGGCGCATGATTTTTTTATAATTTCATAATATATTTTTATAATTATCGTAGTTCAATTCGGGGTTTATAACTAAATTAAAATCTCCGCATATTAGGTGATCACTGTTTCCAATTTGATCTATCTTATCAAAAATATTTTCATAAAAAGATTGATTGTCCTCATTAGGACTATATAATGTAACAAGAGTGAATCTCGTTTCGCCTATAGTAATGTCAACAATTACACAATTGCCATACTCATCAACAATCACTTGGTTTACTTTGTAATCAAGTTTATTTGAAAGAAAAATCCCAACACCCCTTGAGTTTGAGCTTGAAAAGCTTAAAATACATTTTGAACCCCATTCTGTATAAATATCTTTCAACTGGTCCTGGTGAAAATGTGTATCCTGCAGACAAAATATATCACATTTAATTTTTTTTAAGTATTGAAAAACTTCTTGTCTTTTTACAAAACCTTGGAGTACTTTACAGTTTACAGACAAATAGACAGATCAGTCATTAGTGCGAAAATAACAAATTACTTTTAAAAAAAACAGCCATAACTCAAGCCAGAAGTATAACATGTTTAACATAGAATAAAAAGCAAAACCATTAAGTAAATATGAATGAAGAACATTAAGAAAAAGCAACGTATTCGTGAAAATCAAATCAATTAAATTTGATATAAGAACTTATATAAAGAAAATGTAGAAATGCTTTCCTGAAGACAAAAAAATGATTTTTTTTTCCAAAAAGTTACAATCATGCTTTTTATACCTAGTATCTCTACATTCCAAGATAGATGTAACTTTATACAGTTTTGAAAAATACAAGAAGAGCCCCCCCCCCCCTAAAAAAAGAAAAAAAAAACAAAAAACTACACCTTTCGTGAAGCATTCTGTTAACAGCATTAAGTTACATCATGCAGCATTACTCATTTGTCTAAAATGCACATTTCATTAACAATATAAACAACAATTGTTCATCGGTTTATCAAAAAACTGGCTTTTATTCTTAAAAAAAAAAGAACACAACGTCTTAACTCGAAAAAGGTAGCCATAATAAAATGCTGAAAAAGCATTTCAGTATGCTTATTCGACTTCTTATCAAAATTTCATAAGTACCTATATACAGTTTGAGACGGTAATATGAATTGAAAGCCAACTTGTAGTTGGAAAAAGCCACTTATTCCGATCGAAATTGCAACCTAATTTTCAGACCACTATCAAACTAAAGAGAGTGTACGTTGACATTTCTAGACTGTACGTGTACGTTGACATTTCTCTTAGTTGGATCATTTTTTAAATGTAAAATGACAGCAGGAAACCCGTTCTTTTTTCATTCAAACATTCTCTTACATATTTCAAAACGTGAAATTGTACTAAGCACTGAAATGCGTATCGTTTACAAAGTTGTCATCAACACTATTACACAAGAATGTGTACGTACGTTGTTATCCATAAATTTGTAAATATTGTTTGAATGCTCTCAGAAAATACCAAACGTTAGACGACACCAAATGCATTTTAAGAAAGAATTGGAAATCGGTAAGATATGTTGCATAATTTAAATTGGCTCGATAGAAATATAATCACTAAAAAACTTACCTCAGCCGAGTATATTGACTTTTGTGTTAACTTGACCAAAGTTGCTTACCCAGGGTGTATTCTAGATGCTCTGTACAACACTTCATCAACACATCATCAAAATTACTACGCTTGATTGCTGCACCTGACTGTAGGTTCAAGTTAACCTAATAAAGTCTTAATGCGACCTTCGACAATAACATCTAAATAGCACATAACGAATTGTTTTTTGTAGTTAAAATAACATATGTTACAAAGTATGTCTCTTTTTAGCTCAACACAATACAAAGTGCTTATAGATGAACTTATTTGATTCTTCATCCGTTGTTAACACAAATTCCTTTTAATAACATCTTCTTAACAATGCTGAAATTGAACCGAATTTCAAAGGAATGATCTTAAGGTGGATTTCTAAATAAGTTTTATAAATTGGTTCCAGTCTAATGCACAAGTACCTCCATGGTCGAGGGGTTAGAGTCGATGACTTCTAATCCAGTTACCTCTCTGGCGTGGGTTCGATCCCCGGGAGATGCTTTGGTAGTTAAGCGCGGAGGAAGGTAGTCTAGTACTGGTGTAACTCTCCAGGAACGATGGTTAGGAAACTACCCGCCTATATGACTGAAATAATGTTGGGTAAAGGCGTTAAATGAAACAAACAAACAAACAAACAGGTAACAAGAGCTAAAAACAGAATTGAAAAATAAAATCTCAAAATATTCTTCTCAGAAAGTTTAATGCCCAGAACTAAGATATTTTGCATTTATCATTGTCTAGTGGACTTTGACAAGTCTTAGAATTACACAATCATGCCACTGGCGTTAAATAGAACTACACTTGGGCCACTTAATATATAAACGTTATATGTATATCATAGCAAACATGTATTAAGAAATTTTTTTAAAACAGTTGCATAATTCGTTAATAAATAAAAACAGCTTTATCTTAAATACAACACTACTCAGAGCTAAGAGATTAGGTTTAGCAAATATTAACATTCC
Source organism: Ruditapes philippinarum (assembly GCF_026571515.1). Lineage (NCBI taxonomy): Eukaryota > Metazoa > Mollusca > Bivalvia > Venerida > Veneridae > Ruditapes > Ruditapes philippinarum. Next base: position 63,966 of record NW_026866139.1, on the reverse strand, counting down.
CAACGCAACCAAACTACCTATTTGTGCATTCAATGCCATATTAGTCATAGATCTCAGGTGAACCTTCTAGGGTTACTGTAGCCCTCTTGTCCCATTCATTTTAGAGATATCATAACATAACCTAACATAACATAAAATAACATAACATAACATAGCATAACACACCGTAACGTAACGATACGTACGCAACACATATCAACGCAACACAACGCAGCACAACACAACACAACACAGCACAACATAACATAACATAATATAACATAACATAACGTTTATTTGACATAAAATGTTTAACAAGAAAATTATTATCGATTCACATGAAATAGTGCACAATTGACACACGTGATTTCTTAACCTAGAAATATATATGTATGTATGTATGTTTACCGAGTAGTTGACTCGGCAAAAATACATGGCCAATACCAATTAAATTTAGATAAAAATAACAAAATCATTGTGCATAATTATCAGAAATGTATTGTCGGGTTAGAAAATTGCAAGTGTTAATAGGTTATTTTTGTGTGAATTGTTTCCCTTCCCTTGCAAAATTCTTACGTGCATGTGTAAATAGTGCAAATCATTATACGGCATGTAACATAAAATTACAGAGTATTACATGATACAAACTAAACAAAGTATGTTAGATAAATTATATGTTTGAATAATACAATAAATGTTATACAAACTGTCGTTAAATGCACACAATAAATAAAAAGTATGCTGTACTATTCATTGTTTTTTTTTTTTACTTGTGAGTTTTTTTGATTTTCGTAGTGTTGGTCATATGCAGCAATATTGTTTTAATATATTTTTGCGTACATGGGCATATTAACAGGAGATGGTGTTTACGCTCGATTTGATTCATGGAACAATTCTGACATTTTCTATCTTCTCTTCTCTAGGAGTATTATCATGCTTGTCAGTCTCCATCGCTAAATTATCTGCTGATAATCTAAACCTAGTCAGTGACATATATGTGAATATATATTGTTTTTGTATACATTGCTTGCAATTTTTACAGAGTTATAAACTGTATCTCAACAATCGCTACAGGTTATGTATTTACCGAACAACATCCACAAAAACCGCTAGAGAAACTAGTTCTTCATTCTGCAGTATTGTTACATTCTAATTACGCATCATTAAAATATTTTTTGCAAAGTTGTTTTAATGCTTTGAAAGTTCAAAATCGTTCATTTTCATGAAATAATAGACTCTACATTCCTTTAAAGAAAACAAAAAATAACAGTTCATTGATAAAATCGTAGTTTATACCTACTCGTTAAACTACGCATATACGCATGCGCTTCTTAGCATGAATGAATACATCAGTCGTCAGAATGATATAAATGGCACGAAACATCTCAGATATATATTTAATCAAATAAAATTCCTGATTTACATTTATGCAATAAAATTTGCCTAAAATGTTTTACAAAATGATGATTGAGCTCCGTAACAAAATTTTTCTGCGTATACCGGAAAATGTTTTTTTTAAACCTGGCTTCGAGCAAAAGAAATTTCCTAAGCTATTCTTTTGAACACCTTTTTTACACATGATTTTCCTTTCACTTTTGTTTGCCTTATATTTTTGAAAATAAATATGTTTCGAAATTCATATTGCCTGATTCAGTACGGGTAAAATTAAAGATTCGGCAACTCGACCGAAGACTCAGTATTACTGTTTCAATATTCTATACTGCAGTCCATTTAACGGGTGTTTCTTCATTGCTCATTTCAATACACAGATGGAACATCACATCTTCCTTGTTTTATAAATAACTCGAAGAAAAAAAGCCTTGGTGTTAGTCACTTGTTAGGGACATTGACCTTGATCAGAAGATGACCCCTATTGATTTTGAGGTCAGTAGGTTAAAATTAACAAGGCCTTGATGACAAAAATGGATTATATTATCAAGCAATGTATACTTCAGTACTTTCAGTGCTTTGATTGATGACAGTATTTTTACTATAATTGAGGTGAAATTAAAAATGCAATCTATTGATGATATATTCTGTTAGAACCCATACTGATGGTCCGTTATTTTATAATGTTTATAAACAATATAGTGAGACAATTTAGGAGAACTTATGATTAGATTTTTGATTGATGATATTCTTCGACAAGTTTAAGCGTCTTCTACATGACCACTTTTCGGCATCGGCACTATGATGCCTAGTCCTTATTCCGAGGGTATTCTCCAGTCAAAAAGATTCTGTAAAACAACTTAAGCATAAAGTTTATTATTTCTGGATAAGAGTACTTATACATTTCTGCCACTATGGATTAAGCACCACTGCCTTTTGACTTTTTTGACTGAAAATATCTTTCTCGTTTTCTGAAATAGTCATTTCTTTGTCTAGATTTTCATCGATGAAACTTGATCGAAGTTTACATCATCATATACATTGTCGGTACTGTTTAATGTTTTAAAATGCTCATATAAATCGGCCGTTTTTAACTTTGCCGCCCTCTTGCTAATTTTAGTATATTGATCCAAATTTTTATTCCAAAACGTAAAAAAAAACAATTCTTGCTCATTTACACTGTGCCCGTGCTTTATAGTACTCTTGGTTAAATCATACCATGTATTTTTTTTAACTGGGTTACTTTGGGTTTACGAATTTTCCCGAATAATACATTAATGAACGCATTTGATATAACATTTGTATCTTCATTTTGATCAATTTTGACTTCAATCTTGTTTATTTCGTTTTGCATCGATTTGAGTCTCTCATTGAAAAGTGGTATTTTAGTTTTATTTTTATGATTATATTTTCAGTCCAGTTTATATGTCCCTGATTTTGTTTTGGCATGGCAAGCTTAAATACATACCATTGTGATCAGGAAACTTATTTGGTAAAAGTATGTCAGAATCCGAAATATATTCCATATCACAAGCATTTACATTATTTAACAGTATATAATCAACCATCGAGCTATCCCCTTCTGTATGAAAGGTAAAATCACCGATACCTAGGTCATTATGCAAACGACAATAGCTTATAATGAAAGACGTTCTTTGACAAAAATCAATCAAATCTCCATTCATTTAATTTAAAAGGGATTATCCACAGTTCCCCAATTAAAAAGGCCTTTTCAGCTTTACTAGTTGATTTTGTAAGTATTGTAAGGGGAAAAATACAAATATTTAACACAAAATTAAAGTTAAACATTTTGTTATAAAAATTCAGAATATTATCATAAATAAATCATTAGTTGTTCCGTCAGCGAAACATTTAAAGATCTTGTATGCTGTGATCAATGTGGTAAAGCACATTAAGTGAACACACACACACATATATATATATATATGTATGTACATAATTATGCAAATAAAGCAATGTTCAAACATCGAAGAATATGTAAAATATGTTGTGCAAATATTTGTACATTTTATATGTAATCATTAAAATATATGCATTCATTTCTTATTGTAAAATTTGACTAATACTTCATAGAAAACAAATTTGTTATTACCTTCCTTTATTAATTTATAAAATGTTTTATAAATAATGCTTTTAGGAACCTACAATATTGATCAATCTTAATTTGAGCATCATATATATGATTGAAAACCATAAACAAGAGGGCCATGATGGCCCTGAAGTCACTCACCTGAATATAGGCCCCCGGAGCGGGGCCAGCTTAAACCAAAGGGCTTTTAATTGAACAAACTTGGTATACACCTATTAGAAGATGTTTCAGCCTAAACATCTAAGGTCTAGCTGGTCAAGTTTTTTCTTTACGCATATAGTTAAAAACAATGACACACCTGGGGCAGGGCCAGTTTTGACCAAAGGGCTTTTATTTGAACAATCTTTGTAGACACTTACTAGAAAATTGTTTCATGATTAATATCTAAACTCTAGCTATTCAGGTTTTTTCACAGAAGATTTTTAAGTTTAATTTGCTATACACATATAAGGAAAATCAATGTCCCCCGGGGCGGGGCCAATTTTGACCCAAGGGCTTTTATTTGAACAAACTTTGTAGACACTCACTAGAAGCTGTTTCATGCTAAGTATCTAAACTCTAGCTATTTGGGTTCTTTAAATGAAGTTTTTTTTAAGTTTTTACTATATGCATATAAAGAAAATCAATGGTCTCTGGGGCGGGGTCAATTTTGACCCCAGGGCTTTTATTTGAACGAACTTGGTAGACACTTAATAGAAGATGTTTCATGCCAAATATCTTAGCTCTAGCTCTTTGTGTTTTTTAGAAGAAGATATTTAAAGATTTTTCTTTTGGTTGCCATGGCAACCAGATTTCTTCATGGAATTAAATTCTTTAAACAATTTTCAAAGGTGATCACAAAAGGAACATTCCTTAGAAGTTTGGATGAAATTGGCTTAGTGGTTTATGAGGAGATGTGATCACAAAAGCTCACCCTGTCACTTTGTGACAGGCGAGCTAAAAATCGTTTTCTGTTTTTCTGTTTGATTAACACTACGGAAGCAGGACTCTCAATGCTAAAATGTTCTGCTGGCGGGACATTAGATAATTTATCTATATTTCAAAATATTTAAGACTTAACGAATTACTTCATGAGCATTTTGTGAAAAATGGCTGTTTTCATTGAAAAGTCTCCCGTTAAAAGTTCAAATTGCTATAATATTATAAAAACTGCTTCAACACTTATCAAACTTGGCAGAAATGTTGACTGGACCATTGCCCTTGCAACAACATGCTCAGGCTTAAATTTTCTTTTACCATGGCAAAGAGGGGACATCTCAAAATTGCCAAAAATCACTATTTTGCGTTGATTTTTTCCATCAAAAGTGATTTCAAAGTGCTGCAACTTCTCAATGGATTGAGATAGAGTCAAAAGCTTTTCAGCGTTGGCTACACGTTACCTTATGATCAATCTGGGGTCATTTACAGCCTCTCACAAGTCCAAAATTTTCTTGGCGATGAGGGGGACTCCGCTCCCTTCAACCCCCCCCCAAAACAGAAGCGGGCACATCCCCCTTCTGGCAACCCCCTGATGTATCTTTTGGTCGGGGGGCCGCGCCGAAAAAGAGGTCACTTTTTTTAAAAACATTTCTCAAACGAAAACAAGTGTTTGGGGCCTAAATAAGGCATTTTTTCATCATTTGAGACAACAAAAGGGGGGAGGGGGGTGAAAATGGCGTTAAAAGGTGTGTATATGAAGTAATGGGTTAATTAAGCGGCTGAGTTTTTACTTATTACAAGATATCCCAAATTTGTAACAACTAACGTAACATCAAATAATACTACTCAAATTTGAAATTTGTTCATCCAGAGGAACGGAAATATAATTTCATCTAATGCAAAAATGAAATAAAATCATAAATAATCCTGTTCCGTCGGCGGCACATTGACTTATTATAATATATATAAAATATGATAAACAAGATCGACAAGGAAAGGCGGCGTTCAGTGACTGCAGCCCCCACCCGACCCAGCAACAAGCGCCAGCGGAAAGGAGCCCCAAAGAAAAATAGGACAGGGCATAAGGCAGAACAAGGGCAGGCAAACCATTACATAAGAATAAATAATTAGTAACTGATAAGGAACTAAAAGAAAACAAAACAAGAATTTGTAACAGAGTTACCAACGTCCCCCGCCCCGAGAGTTTTATATGAAGCATAAAATTGTGCTATTTCAAAAGATTGAGGTATGGATCTCAGGACATTCAGTCCAAAATTATGATCAATGCTAGATCTGCAAATGTAACAATAAATTTATTAAAAAAATAAAATGAAACATGGAATTTAAAAAATCTATCATGTTAAGCTTTGACCTCTAAGTGTGACCTTGACCTTGGAGGTAGGGGAGCAGGTGTTGTGCATGACATAACGTCTTATTATTGAGACTATTTGTGCCAAGTATTTTCAAAATCCCTTGAACTATGAAGAAGTTATAGATTGGACACAAAATATACCCTATAACAGACTATGTAAATCTTTGACCTCTAAGTGTGACCTTGACCTTAGAGGTAGGGACACAGATGTTACGCATGACATATCATCTAATTATTGTGACTATTTGTGCCTAGTATTTTCAAAATCCCTTAATCTATGAAGAAGTAATGGATGGGACAAAAATATCAGACTCTGTTGACCTTTGACCTCTAAGTGTGACCTTGACCTTAAGAGATAGGGGTGCAGGTGTTGTACCTGACATATCGGCTTATTATTGTGACTTTTTGTGCAAAGTTATTTCAAAATCCCTAAAAATATGAAGAAGTTCTAGATTCGACACAAAATATACCCTATAACAGACTATGTTAATTTTTGACCTCTAAGTGTGACCTTGACCTTGGAGGTAAGGATGCAGGTGTTGCGCATGACACATCCTCTTATTAAAGTGACTATTGGTGCAAAGTATTTTCAAAATCCTTTGATCTATGAAAAAGTTTTAGACCGGACAAAAATATACCCTGTAACAGACTATGTAAGTATTTGACCTCCCAGTGTGACCTTGACCTTGAAGGTAGGTGACCGGTTTTTGCGCATGACACATTATCTAATTATTGTGAACAATTATGGCAAGTATTTACAAAATCCCTTCAAAGATAAGAAAGTTATGGACCGGACACGACATATACCCTCAAATAGACAATGTTGACCTTGAATGAGCAAGTACGACTTTGACCCTGAAGGTACAGGTCTGGTTGTAGCGCATGACACATCGTCTTATTATAACAAACATTTGTGCCAAGTTATCTCAAATTCCCTTGATAAATGACAAAGTTATGGACCGGACACGAAATATACCCTGTAACAGACTAAGTTAATATTTGACCTCCAAGTGTGACCTTGACCTTGAAGGTAGGTGACTGTTTTTTGCGCATGACACATCGTCTGATTATTGTGAACAATTATGGCAAGTATTTACAAAATCCCTTCATAGATAAGGAAGTTATGGACCGGACACGACATATACCCTCAAATAGGCAATGTTGACCTTGAATGAGCAAGTACGACCTTGACCCTGGAGGTAGGGGTCTTGTTGTTGCGCATGACACATCGTCTTATTATAATAAACATTTGTGCCAAGTTATTTCAAATTCCTTTCATAAATGACAAAGTTATGGACCGGACACGAAAGTGTGACGGACGGACGGACAGACGGACGGACGGACGGAGCCTATTTCTATATCCCCCTTTTTTCTTCGAAAATGCAGGGGACAAAAAATGATTTAATATTAGGCCCATAAAGTCAAAAGGCACAGGGGAAGGGGACATGACACACTGGGACGGGGGGGGGGGAATAAATAAAATAAATAAAAACTAGGGACAAAGGGGAAGATACTTACCGTAGTCGAGAAAAAACAAGAGACACAAGCCAAAGTGTCACCAAAACAGTATAAAACAACATAGACATACATCTGCGGAACACAGAGGGGCGCCGCCTTGGAACGGTCAGCAGCATAATAATGACTACTGAGGAGTTTAAACCGGTTATTGGTGCACCAAACCTTGCTCTTAGCCCAACTATGTTCCTATAAACAAGACAGTGTAAATAAAATGAATCCCCGCAAAGTGAAATTCTAACAGTTGTTATGGTTACAAAAAGGTTAAATAAGTAAAACACCAAAATGATCATGTAGAAACATATAAAAGTTAACCCAATGACCATAACAAAAGTACTCGATGTCTTAAAGGAAGACAGAGCAACAAGAAAATCACATACAAGGGCCCGACGAAGCAAGACAGAAGACAAAGGCAATTCAGCCCCAAAGGGCTTTAAGAACAGTCCATCATATAGTCTCCCACTTCCGTCAGATGTAATCAAAAGAGGAAAGCCAAGTTTAATTAAAAATATAATTTTTTAAGGGATATTATTCATTAAGATTAATTTGTAATTGTCCGCCAGCGGAAAATAAAAGCTTCAGATCAAGGAGAAAGATGTGTATATAAGTGAGATGTGCGCAACGCATCCTCGTAATACACAGGGTAAAATCTTGACATTGCGTCATCTAAGGTGACCTTGACATCCGTCTAGGTGACCTGGTTCATGTGCATGACACAAAATCTCATGATAAACATTTGTGTCAAAAATTCTTTGACCAATTAGCACAATACTTCAAAGCATAAGCAAGATACAGTGCGGTCAAACAAATTTTGATATTTTTATTTGACCTTTGACCTCTTATGACATTGACCTTCATTTGGTGCAAGACTGTTCTACACACATCTGATAACATTTGTTCTCAGTAAAATTAAAGTCCATTCACGTATATAGATATAAGTATACTCACAAATTAGTGTTTTAATTTGCTATCTGAACTTTAACCCTAAAGTTTAACCTTGACATTTACCACAGATACTCGAATATTTTGCGCGAACCTCCACAGCACTATGAAGAACATGTTACGCTCTGGTCCGGGGTTTTGCACCGTCCTACAAGTGTGACCTTGACCTATGAGTGGCAGACCTGGGTTTTGTGTGTGACACACCACCCTATCAAGGTGAACATGTGTACCAAATTATTATGCATTCCTTCAAAAAATAAGCAGGATATAGACCTAAATAGACGCAGGATTCACAAACTAAGTCTAGCTCATTGAAAACGGACTACATAAAAATAAAAATCTTGCTTATTATATTTTGTTCTGCTTGCTGTATAATGACTTAATACAAGAAATTAGTAGAATTCTTAACAACTTTGCATGGTTTGATAAAAAATATATGTCCGAAGGTAACAAAATAATACAAAAAATCAATTACGATTATCCGCCAGCGGTATAGAAAATTAAGTCTATCTTAGTATGCAAAATTAGATATTATCATAAATGCTTCTGTTCTGCTTTTGGTACATTTACTTATTACAAAAAACATGTTTCACAATTCCTAACAACCTTGCAAGATTTTGTCAACAAGAGCCACTGCCGGTTGGGGGCAACGCTCAAAGTTTTAATATTTCTAAAAATAAAAAAATAAAAATAAATAAATAAAATAACGGTTTAAAAACAAAACTTATGAAAAGAAAATAAAAGCAAAAAAATAAGTTTTTCCTATTTTAATTTTGATAGGTCTTTCTGATCAAACTTGTGTTTTTTGTCGAAGTATAAAATGTATAAAAACAGAATCCCTAAAGAAAGCGGCATATTGAAAATGTTGCAGGCTCGGTTTGATTGATCCTGTTCATGGACGGTACTGGAAAGTGCAAGTTACCGTCCATACCCCTGAGCACCGGCTTAAGCAGAATTCAACATTTAAACATGAAATAGTAAAATTTTGAATTTAGAAACATCCGCAGATGTGTTCATACGGCGGTTATCATGGAACCTTAAATGTGACACTTCCGTGCCATTCCATGAAAAGCGGCGTATGGTCCCCAGGTAATAAAAAGCGTGTGCCCTAAACGAGAAAACAATGGGCGGAACTAAATAAAATGGAATTTTCAAAGGGGATCAGAGGTTATGAAGCCTGCGTATCACAGATAAGACGATAAATAATTTCCATAAAAAATAGTTATAAAATATAATTAAAATTCAATCATTTGACGGTCAATCTAATTTAAAGGTCAAAGTCATATCTTAATTATACGACATGTATGTTAGGTCACAAGTGTTGTTTTATCTCTCTCTCTCTCTCTCTATATATATATATATATATATATATGAATCTAATCTGTACATATATAACAAAGTTATGACAACTTAACCAAAATTCAAAACTTTGACATTGAGGGTCAAAGCATTTTATAGCTCATGGTCATTTCAACCTTTTATAATGTCTTCTTCAAAATGTTGTTCTGTCCATGTATGAAAATAATCCATTGATTTCTTACAAATTTATAGACAATTAAAACGATCATCAGTGAAAATACATAAATGACCAAGGTCATTCATGTATCAAGGTAAATTGAGTTTGGTAAACAAGAAGATTCTAATCTACACATTAATGTGTTTTAATTTGAAGGAAATCAATTTAAATTAACACATATATAGCCAGTTACTATAGAACGCCATTCTGCCATGCCAATTGCAATTTACGAAATGACATTTGCTAATTATAAATCCGAAATGCAATTTGCAAAATGACATTTGCTAATAATTATGTGTAATGACAAATGCGAAATACATTCTAAGATTCGGTATTAAATTATTTATACTACCCCCCCCCATCCCCGCCCGGTTTTGTAAGTCAAATGTAAGGGACGTAAAACATTGTATCTGTAACGATCCACAAAGAGCTGCATCAATTACAGGGAGTTAAAGGTTCAAACAATATGTGGCATATAGATGGAAACGACAAATTAAAGAATTTAGGGATTTGTATTCATGGGGCAAAAGATGGTTGGAGCAGAAAATATGATAAACAAGATCAACAAGGAAAAGCGGTGTTCAATGAACGCAGAAGGTTGATTTGGCTCAAAGTAGACAAAACAAACAAAAATCCATGTCTGATTTGCACCTACTTTTTAAAGTCAATACGTGAGCTCAAGAACGTTACGTTCATATGGGCCAGCTTCAGAATATGTATTAAATATTGCTAATGTCAAAATATGATAAACAATATCGACAAGGAAAGGCGGCATACAATGAACGCAGCCCCCACCCGACCCAGCAACAAGCGCCAGCGGCAAGGAGCCCAGGAGGACCTCAAAGAAAAACAGGACAGGGCACAAGGCAGAGTACGTCAAAACGCTTCTTCGTTCATACCAAAATGATATGTTTACAAGATGTGCTGTAATGGATAATTCATCGAATCACAACGAAAGGATCGAATTGTTTGGGAAATATTTGAGAAAATTTCTGTTACAGACGTGCAAGGATAAATTTACATGGATTAATTTGAGTGGTGTTTTGCAAATAGACAACGTTCTTCATATGTATTGCTTGAAGTTCTGTTTCATTCCTGCAATTCGTAATTAACTTCAACATCATGCACACCATTGGAATAAGCATCGTGTGCGAAAGATGAAGAATGCAAGATCTCTTTCTGAAATACAAAACATGATGTACACTACTGCTGAATTGTATTGCTGTACCGAGCAGAGCAAAGTTGCTCATGAAGTGGAGGTTGATAATTGCTTGCAAATAAAAACTGTAATGAACGTAATCAGTATTGCTGTCAAAAATGTTTTCTGACTGACCCCTTTCTGTCGTTGAACAGTACAGATGGCAGATGCTAACTAATTTTGATAGAGCATTTGAACTTTTTCATATTTGATCATGGAAATATATAGGAGTGAAAAGATTTGGAATACATGTACGTAAATAAAATCACGTAATTATCGCTTCATTTGTTATACATGTACATTACTTAACCATTATAATACTCCCGCAAAAAAGTTAAAGAAGGGAAATTATTGAATCGGTTGTTGGGGTGGTCGGTTGGTCTGTATACGTATGCATAAATACCTACATTCTTGTGGCGCCAGCTTCTTTCACAATTCTTTAGGGATTGGTTATAAACTTACAAAACATCATCATCATGAAGTGAAGATATATTTTACACAATCAAAGCATTGCAGATGCCCTTGAATATAGACATACACATATATATTATTTGAACATAAAAGATTGTGGAGCAAACTGCTTTCATATTTCTTACGTGACTGGCTTCAGTCTTGAATTATAATAGATATATAATCATGAAGTGAACATGAGCATGCTCCAAAATTATGGTCTGGCAATTCAGGCATTGCAGAGTTATATGCCCTTGAACTTTTTTATGTATAAAGGCTTTAATTATCCTTGCATGAAATAAAAGTTTGTTGTGCGGGGTTATTATTCCCATTTTGTTCACTTTGCTCCGATGACGCATTAGTTCATCCTTCATATCCCGGTTTGCTTCGTTTTGCTGACATTTCAGCTTGACACGCTTTTTCCTCAGAGTCACGGAAGTACATCAGTGGTTTGTTTTGCATACCCATGTATAATCTTGTGACTCCAACATCCTTCTTATTGTGTTGAATGTAGTTAAAAACAGAAAAATAATCTTCATCAACCATCTCGTCCACCATAATTAAAGGGACTATATAACCTTCATTCTAACATTCATTATGAAATTAAAGATGTACTAACAGTCTGTTTCTCACAGTTTCATATTCATCATTACAACATAAGTGCAGTTTCAATATTTTGTGGTTTATAGAGCGTATTACTTAAGCTCCAGCTCTGTTCTCCTTCACTCCACAGCGTATCAAGTATTCCTAAGCCTGCAATACGAAACAATAACAGTAGGTATTTATAGTTACTTGCAACAGGGCATTAGCAGTGATCATTACCATTAATGTCAATGAGTAAGTCTAAATCAAACCCAGACTTCTATCTTCAGTTTTTGTATGTATTGTTTGGTTCGGGTGGATCATTTATCAAGAACTTTTTTGCTAAGTTTTTACTATCAACAAAATCTGTCAGATAACTATGGATGGGTTTACAGTAAGGCTTTGGTCAAAATTTTAAGCCTTTATCTACAATCACAGCTGCCTGCTGTCATAATGAGTATTTTCTGTTAAATTGATATCTTTGTGACAATGGCCAATGTACTAGCCCGCAAAAACTAACCAAGTTGTGAAGCTGACGCGATTGCCGACACCAGAGTGAGTACAATACATGTATCTTGAAATATTCTTGGAGCTATAAATCATACCTTTATTTTCTGTTTTGTTGCAACAAAAAGAGAACTTGTTGGCATCTTTCTTGAAGCTTTTAAGGACAGGAATTTCCATTTAAGTTCTTCTAAAGTAGGAGCACTACATGTAAAATGTTTTGAAAGTGTTTAATTATTTATATTAGCAAGCAAGCAAAAAGAAAACAAACGTTTCCTTAAAAGTGAGCGTCTCATGGGATTTCCAACAACGTATGTGACAATTTGGTCATTTTGAGACGATTAAATATTCACAAAGCACAATCTATTAAAGACATTTTCATATCAAAAGTATTTAAAACTGTAGCTTGGATATTTATTAATTTGTATAACTATTTACATTTTATACAAGCGAAATACCGGAAATGACTTTTAAACAATTGATAAAAAAGTTAAAAACGTATATAAATGGTCAATTACTGCTTATGAAACTAAAGTTCTATTCAATATTTTTCACACAGTAAAAGAATCAATATTTGATAAGCATTGGCACACACATTCATAAAATGTCATGTTGGGTCCAAATCGTTAGCAAAACTACTAAATTCATATCGTAAATAAAACATTAATTTTCCTCAAAATATGCCATATTTTGTATAAAATTAATAGGAAAAACACTGCATACAAATTTACAAAAATAAAATTCTTATGTAAATATTATTTGTAACATCTGGTCATTCCTGGTACAAAGTACCCCTTGCATTAAGTACTTTGGGGATACTGTCGTAGATCTTATCCTTCAACACGCCTTAATTGAAGCTTAAAATAGATAAATACAGAAAAAAAAACCAAACATGCGAAAAATATTCTTCATTACTGTTTATCTTGTTTTTATTTCGCAAATATCTGTTTACTACCTACCTTCCTGGAAGACAGCGTTCTGAATATATGGTGGAAATTGATCTGAAATAACCTTATGCCAATAAGCATTTTGCATTTATCATAAGCAAATCTCATTTCGCATTTGACATTTCGCAAATAGCAATTCTCATGGCAGAATGGCTTTCAATAAGTCACAGAAAAAAACGAGAATTTCATTGATTTGACCTTAAGAGTAAAGGCAAATTTAGGTATAAGGTCATATCTAAATTTTTCAATACGTTTCTTTGGTAAAAAGTCTTGCCTTGTCCAACTTAAAATCAAATCCGTATCTACTGTTTTTGTTAACACAATTATGACAATTTAACTAAAATTCAATAACAACATGAAAAGCGTTTATTAAACGTTTTTCACTCAAATTAGGCTAAGTAAAGCATAAAACTACGATTTCCGAATTTTTTAAGTATATTTCTTAACTATCTATGTGTATATTTCTGTTAAAAGCGCACCAGATAATTTATGTAAGAAATTCTAATGTTATTTCTAGGCTTTTAAACCTCAGTTGAGTCCCTTTAAGAACTACTTTTGAATAATTGTGTTTATATCAACACAAAAAAGATATTACATATAAAAGGAAAAAATAAATCATTGGTGCTGATTTTTTTGTCATTGTTTACTTCAAAAATTTAGTATCGACATTATTTTCACTATTGTGGAGTAAAATACCATGTATTGTATACCTCACTCAGGACCTTAGAGAAGTACCATTTTCCATTTTGTGATACATCAATATATCACATTGAAATGTTAAATACTCATTAATAACTTACAACGTTTTTTTGTTGAGTAGATAACAGATTTACCAAAAACACGAATGCCTATAAAACAAGATAAATTTATTACGTTTTAAAAGTAGGGCATTTGTCAGATCAGTGACCTTTCTTTTGATTTCAGAATATTTTTTTTCTGCAAGAGCATGTCATCGAGACTGAAATTGTCAACTGTTCTACATTTTGTTTTATTTTTTATTCATCATAGTTAGCCTATAAGGTATAATACCTACGTTCTGCCTCTGGAATGTTTAGGATAAAATTTTCATTATCTAAGTTTGTGTTTTTAAATTGCAGGCAACAACAGAAATGTCTAAAATGTTCTACATTATCGTCATCAAACTATAGCTGTTTTGAAAGTTTCATTTTTAATGAAATTGATTATGTTTTAATTATCTAATTATGTGTTTTGAAATTTCAGGAAGCAACAACAGAAATGTCTAAAATGTACAACATTATTGCAATCAAACTACAGCTGTTTTGAAAGGTTTTATTTTTTAATGAAAATAGCTCATAATATATTATATATAATTCAAGTATATGTGTATATCTCGAATATGACTCTCATGATGAGTATTGGACCAGAACCAAAACTTAAGACCAAACTAGTTGTGATGTTGATAATTGATTATAAAAGTAGTAAAAATATACCAGAAGCAATGTCTATGTTCAGCGACATAATGCCGACATAGAAGAACAAGAACATCTGTTCTAATCAGATGTTAGATGAAAAAAGATATCAAAGAAGCTCTGGACCTAAGTTTGTCACCTGAAACATAATACAAATGAGGTAACTACAAGCTCTTTACCCGACCATTATAGATTGTTTCCAATTTCGAACATGCAGTATACATTGTTAAATCATTAAATAACTCTGCCTTGACCGGACATTGACGTGTTGATGTAGATATATGAGGGATGATACAAAATATTGTAGACTTTTGATGTTGCCTGAACACAGTTGGTTTGAACAAATTGATTAATGTCACAAATTAAAATAAATCGGAACATGTGAAAACTAAAACATCCATTACATATTGCAAGATCGCCGTGAATGTCTTTAATAATGGTTACACGTTCAAGACGTATGTTAAGTATCGGTTATAAGGAAATGTTTTATATTGCACAGATTCATGTTTACTGTCACTTCATGTTTGGCAAATACCATAATGGTAACACATCAACCTCATTAGCAGGATATCACAGAGTCGGCTTAATGGTAAATGAAGGCTCCTTGCTTGACGATCAACATTGATATGAGAGTACTGGTCAGATAGTTTAATTTAATTAATATAATATCATATGATATCAATGTTTCTGTGATGTGTTTTGAAGTACCGTTGAAAAACTTGGACGTAATGTTGGGATACGATAAGATCAGCCGCCTATGCTCCCAAACGATTGTACACTAAATATGCTATGAAGCGTAAAACTTTTGCGCTTCACTTTTCTTGTATATGAACATAGTTTGGGTCAGTGTTTTTCAATTAAAAAAGTGCATTTAGTGACTTAATTGCCAGATGAAAATGACGCATCTTTCAAAATTCATAGATGAAAAAGACGCAACTGTCATTGTGATATTTTTGTTATTTAAAATCAGATTTCCCAAACATTTAAAGATTTCTGTATAGTGTACTTTTATTATTTTGCTGAATGAATAGAGTACATAAATTTAACCTAAATTAATATCTCATATTTTCAGGACATGGAGGAATAAGTGATGAAACATTAAAAGAAATGAAGTCGGTTTGAAATCTGTTCAATATCATGAGAACAAGAAAATTGTTGAGTCGCAGAAATCTCATATGCCTGCAAGCAATGTTGTATATAATAAGTCTAGTTAATCTTATTAAGGTTGGTGTTAAATATTCTAGAACTGTTGGAAACGTAATTCATTTCTACCACGCATCTGCCCTCACAGGCAAGTTTTATTTTATACATTTTCAATGACGAACATAATAAACTACGAGGCAAAACTATTTATGGGTCATTTATTAAATTTTGCAAGATTTGTTTTCATGTTTAATGATTCGACCAGAAGAACATAGCATGTTTATCATAATAATTGAAAACCACACATTTGGCGTTTTCATGCATTTTCTGTTTATATTTGTTTTGCAAATCTTATCATTACTAAATAACTGATACCAGTAATTGTAACGCATAAGTTCAATTATAAATTGTATTTACTTACAGAAAATGGATTCAGTACGTTACATTTCACGTTGAAGGACGCAACTTTCAAAATTGTTCGCAAAGTTACATGCAAGACGTCCGTAATAAAGTTGCAACTATCTTGTTCATTCCGGCACAATTTGTGATCATCGCTGATGTTGAACCATCATCAAGTCCTCCGATAACATTCATGATACCTGAGAGATATGTTACCATTTTAGAAAGTCGGCTTGTGGCGGCTGTAAAAAGTCCCCCCGTACATTTAATCAATGATGTTATATTTCCGATCCTTGAAGATCGTTCAGCACGACATTTTTGTTGTGTATACATGTCATGTGGTACTTTTAGTTCCTACTTTTTGGCCATTTTCAACTTGGGTGGTTCCAGTATTCCTACTTGAATACTGTATAATCAACCTTAAGATATGTTGCCTCTTTTTAAATTTGTCTTTTGACATCTTATCTGTGATATGCAGGCTTCATAACCTCAGATCTCTTTTCAAAATTCCATTTTTATTTAGTTCCGCCCATTGTTTTCTCGTTTAGGGCACACGCATTCTTTTACTAGAGGACCATACGCCGCTTTTCATGGAATGGCACTACTGTGTCACATTGAAAGTTCCATGATAACCGCCGTATGAATACATCTGCGGATGTTTCTAAATTCAAAATTTCACAAATTTCGTGTTAATGTTGAATTCTGAAGCCGGTGCTAGGGGGCGTGGACGGTAAAATATGATAAACAAGATCAACAAGGAAAGGCGGCGTTCAATGAACGCAATGAACTTGCACATTTTAGTACCGTCCATGAACAGGCTCAATCAAACCGAGCCTGCAACATTTTCAATTTTGTCGTGTTGGACTTTCTTTAGGGATTCTGTATTATTCTATTTTGAAGATCATTTATCACGAATGAAATGAAAGAGCTCGGAATAGATTACGTTGAAAAAGACAAAGTCTTCAATGTCGAAGGTGAATGTCATAGACAATACTTAATTGCTACGAATTTTAGAAACATTAAGCTGTAAGATTAGCTACTACTATCGAAATATAAATTTCTCTTATGATATTGAAATTTAAAGTAAATAATTTGTAATAAATCGATAACTTGATTTGAGAGTTATAATCCCTACATAGTATTTATTTCGTCATATCAAACGTTTAAATACCTTACATGTTCAGTCGAACTTACATTCTTGTATAACTTGAAAATAAACAATAAGTCTGTGTTCATTACAGTAACTCGGGTTTCATTTTCATAGTTGATTATATAATTAACTTACCTTACACACTCTAATTTTTTCCAGAAGAAATAGAAGCTGAAATTACAGATTATGACCAACAGAAGAAATTTGCTAACCTATATCAACAGCTTGAAACAAAGTCAGAACAATTAGGGGACAGTAAGGCAGAACGTCTTCGACTTTGTGGTCAGCTTGTAATGAAAATTTTACTGTCAAGCATTTTCTTCTTGAATGTCATGATTTTTCACAGGCACGTTGTAGATTTTAAATTCACTCAAAGAACTCTTTAATACAATTCCATCAAAAAAACATCATTGATTATTTGAAAGAGATAAACTTGTATTTAAGATCTAATTGGCTCATTTTTATTGTCATTGACAAAGTGTTAAATAACATTTTAAGTCTATTATAGCATTCGGCACGATATGGCCAGTTATGTGTTGACGTGCCGTAAAAATCCAAACAAACAAACAAAAAATTAAAAATCTGTTGAAGGTATAAATTTAAATGAATTTGACATTATTTTTCCACTAAAATATTTCACCTAAATTAGATTCTTGTATTAAACAAAAATACAACTATCATTTTGCGCATGTGACCATCACATACTCTAGGCACGTTTTATCATTTCAATCATATACATGTATAATTTTACTACATTTAAATTTTTTCAATGCTTACTCTTTATGCAGACAACTTTATCTCACAACGCTTAAAGGATATTGGACGCTGTGATCTTGCAAAGAAATTCAAGACCTCAGAAGAGGCAAGCCAGTAACTGACATGAATCCGAAATCGAAGCCAAATACTTCACAGAACAAAGGTCCGTATCCTTGACAAGAACGTCAGGCAGAGATGTCAACAGAGACTAACCAGCAGACAATACACAGCTCCTCAACAAGGTCGCTGAACAAGTCCAAGAAATACAGAATACTATTTAAAAGAACAAAAAAGCATGTTTGCAAAGTCACGGATACGCAAACGGCTTTGGGTTATCATATGACCCTCCGCCGTATTCACCTTTCCCCTTTTTCAATTTAAAATGACAAAAGAAATGTATAAGATATTTTATTTATTTGACTTCTTAGCACTTTTTTCTATTTTCGAATTTAGAAAAAAAGTTATTTTTTTACATGTACGAATATATTGCAAGTTATTAAAGATTTAAATCATATATTATTGAGAAATACTGTTTTGACTTCAATAATGTTATAGTTGTCATTAGCAATCTTTAAACTTTACAGTATAGTAAAAAGCTGTTTATTGTATTGATTATTTTACATTTACTTTTACATAAATTGCAAAACATTGATCAGGATGAAGATTAAGGTAGTAGGTAAAGGGAGACAACAAGACCGCTCAATCTTGATTTTATAACTGTGGCGAAAGGAAAACTATGTATTGAACTGCAACATTGCATTAAACTACTCACTAGATTAAATGTGCTACGTATTTTAATTATTTAAGTTACACGTATGCGAGAACTTAAACTACAAAATTCTTTTAATTTAACGTGCTACCTTTTACCCAAAACTATTCAAACACATGAGGTCATATTGTATGGCTATACATAAACTCGTATCCTCTGAATGGAAAGCAAATTGGAACAATGCCGTTTTTAATAAACTTCACGATATAAACCCATCTCTTGATGTGTCACCATCTCTTTCTCTGTCCAACAGCCATGATCAAACGGTTCTTCTTCGATGCCGAATTGGACACTTAAATTACCCACTCTTATCTCCTCACGAATGACAATGCCCCTTTTTGTGTAGCTTGTTATGAACATTTTACTGTCAAGCATTTTTCTTCTTGAATGCCATGGTTTTTCACAGGCCCATAATAGATTTTATTGTGTAAGTTCACTCAAAGAACTTATTAATAGTATTCCATAAAAAACATCATTGATTATTTGAAAAAGATAAACTTGTATTCTAGGATTTGGCTCATTGTTATTGTCATTTACAAAGTTTTACATAATATTTTAAGCCTATTACAGCATTCGGCACGATATGGCCAGTTATGTGTCGACATGCCGTAAAAAATCCAAACAAACAAAGAAACAGAAAATAAGGTCGCTACCTTGAAGGTCAAGGTCACAACATGACCTTGCAGCAAAATCGTGTCCGGTCCATAACTTATTTGAAGTCGGATTTAACAACTATTTCACAGAAATAATCACCATATTAAGACAACGTGTTGCGCACAACATTTAGGTCGCTACCTCGAAGGTCAAGGTCACAGCATGACCTTGCAGCAAAATCGAGTCCAGCCCATAAATTTGTTATTTGAAGTCGGATTTTACAACCTGACCTTGCAGCAAAATCGTGTCCGGTCCATAACTTATTTGAAGTCGGATTTAACAACTATTTCACAGAAATAATCACCATATTAAGACAACGTGTTGCGCACAACATTTAGGTCGCTACCTCGAAGGTCAAGGTCACAGCATGACCTTGCAGCAAAATCGAGTCCAGCCCATAAATTTGTTATTTGAAGTCGGATTTTACATCTTTTCCACAGAAATGATCACCATATTAAGACGACGTGTTGCGCGCAACTTTTGGGTCGCTATTTTGAAGGTCAAGGTCACAGCATGACCTTGCAGCAAAAACGTGTCCGGCCCATAACTTTGTTCTTTGAAGTCGGATTTTACAACTATTTCACAGCAATGATAAAAAAGTTTGAGACGACGTGTCGCGCGCAACTTTTGGGTCGTTATTTTGAAGGTCTGAGACGACGTGTCGTGCACAACATTAGAGTTGCTACCTTGAAGGTCAAGGTCCGACATGACCTAGAAACACACTTTGAACTTTGTCTGGGACATAACTCTGAAACTACAAAAGATATACTTTTCTGCGTCCAAGTCCTAGTCGGGGAGCATCACCCGGTTCAACCGGCTCTTGTTGATGATTGACATATATGTCACTTAATTAATGCCCGTACATATCAATATCTTTTCCGAAAACCATTTTGCGATAATATATTCCCTAATGGTATTAACTCACTTTTGAAGCGCTATTTTAGATCACCAAGTTTCGCTTGGCTTATTTCTTTTGAAAGTTGGACGAGAAGATTATCGAGAAGGTGGTTTAAACTCAGTTTAAATAGTGTTAGAACCTAACTTATGTAACTGAGGACATTGACGAGAATTTGCTTCGAAACACCATTTTCCAACGTTTTTCACTTATTATAATAAGTGAATATTATATTTTAAACCACTTAAGTTTAAGAATATAAATTACAATATCTTCAATGTAAAATCTTTAACTTCGATATGTAACTTTTACTGGTTAATCATAACGACACATAAATTGAACGGAATGCTTTAAGTTGATTAACTTAAAAATATTTAACATGAAGCTCTTCTATTGCATTAAGTAAAACGATCTTCAAGTTTGTAAAAATTTGAAGGTCTTACTTACTTTCAAAACCATTAATTTACATTATGTTCCATACGTACAACCAAAATATTTTTAAAGGATGAAATTTCATAGCATAAATCCTTAGATAGTAAACAATGAAGGGTATAAAAATGTGAAGTCATCTATCTGCGTAATACCGGCACATCGATTTATTGCTGATTTCATTTAAAAATAAAGCTACGTGATATTATTTGCACTTCGTTACAAGTACACTTTACACTTATTGAAAATTCTTAACCTTTTAGGAGAAAAGAAGGCATATGCCGAATTCTAATTTTTATACTTAAACAAACTGTTTTGTTTTAGCAGTATTCTATAAACTGACAATTTAGAAACAATTACATTTGGCAGTTTTGACCAATAAATCAAAAATATAAATCTTTTGTTACAAGTATTCCTGTATCAAAATATATCTGTATTAACTGTAAAATAGTCAACTTTGATTTTTCTTAAGGAAAAGAAACACGTGATTTTTACAAGATCATTTATTGTTGGAAACATAGAACCTAGTTCATGAGAATGCACCAGTGATTTTGTTTACTTTTTTCACAACGACTAATTTCCCTGAAATTGCGAATTTTTAGCGCGATAACCTGTCAAATTGTGAAAAAATAAACAAGAATAAATCATCACCTGTAGTCACTTTATTCATACATTTTATTACTTACATTCATAGTTTCAGCTTTTTCTTTTTATTCCCTCAAATATATCAATCAAATTCTCAAGATTGTCATTTGTCAGTTCATTATTTTGTTTGGTACTGAAAAGCATCCTGCCAATTGTGAAATTTTTACACATTTTTGTGATTTTTTTATGTGTTTATGGCATTGTTAAGAGGCATTATTTCGGGTCAAAATCAACTAAAAAAATCACTGTGCACTAACACATTCTTCTTTACAATTTCATGAGAATTTTAGCATTTTACGCGACGTTATAAACAACTGTTAATAAAATCACATTAAAGCAAATTATGAAATATTTATATATAATTCCTAAAATGTAATCCACTATATAAATGTTTTCCATTTGAGATCTTTACAGTAATTGCTTGTTGGTGTCAATAAGGTAGCTAAAACATTCTAAAGAAAATTGTTTATGCCTTTTGAGTATTACCTTCCTTGCTCAATTCTTTTAGAGAAGTATGTCCTTTTAAACTTGAATGATTATGTCCAGAGTTTAAATGTGTGTTTAGAGATTTCTCTCTCAATTCAACATATATGTTAAAGAAGCCTTATAAAATGTTTAGAAAAAAGCGGACGGGACTTAGAATACAAGTGGCTTTTTATACCCCCTAAACGAAGTTTGCGGGGTATATAGGAGTCACCCTTTGGTCGGTTGGTCGGTCGGTTAAGCGGTCCGTTGCATTTTCCTTGTCCGGGGCATAACTTGAAATTGATTGTTGGAATTCAATATAAAATCATACACTGGTCAAGCACAATCAGGGGAAGTGCAGTGCACAAGAACCATAACTCTATTTAAAGTAATTACAGAGTTATTTCCCTTTGGTTCGTTTCTATTGCTTTCTTTTGTCCGGACCATAACTTGAAGACTTATTGTTGGAATTCAATATAACTTCATTAAATGGTCAAGGACATTGAAAAGAAGTGCATTGCACAAGAACCATAACTCCATCTTGACTAATTACTGAGAAACTGCCCTTTGTTACTTTTCCTTGTCCGGAGCATAACTTGATAAGAACTGGTTGGAATTCAAAACAACCTCATACAATGGTCAAGTACATAAAGGGAATTGCATGCACAAGAATCATCACTCATCTTGACTTATTACAGAGTTATTGCCCTTTGTTACTTTTCCATTGCTTTTTCTGTCTGGAGCATTACTTGACGACTTTTGGTTGGAATTCAATATAACTTCATAAAATGGTCAAGCACATTGAGAGGAAATGCATTGCACAAGAACCATAACCCCATCTAGACTAATTAAAGTTATTGCCCTTTGTTACATTTCCTTGTCCGGAGCATAACTTGAAAACTACTGGTCGGAATTCAATACAACTTCATACAGTTGTCAAGCGTATTAAGAGAAAATGCAGTGAACAAGAACCATAACGCCATTTTGACAAATAACATAGTTATTGCCCTTTGATACTTTTCTTGTCCGGTGCATAACTTAAAACAAACTGGTTTTAATTCAAAACAACTTCATACAATGGTCAAGCACAATAGGAGGAAGTGCGGTGCACAAGAACTATAACTCTGTCCAAAGTTATTATAGAGTTATTGCCCTTTGTAACCTTACCTTAGTTTTTTTTGTCTAGAGCATAACTAGAAAACTACTAGTTGGAATTCAATACTATTTCATACAATGGTCAGATATATTGAGAGGAAGCGCAGTGCATAGAAACTATAACTCTTTCTTGACTCATTTAAAAGTTTTTGTCCTTTGTTACTATTTATTGTCCACTGCATAACCTGAAACTTAATGGTTGGAATTCAATGAAACTTGATACAATGGTCAAGGACAGTGAGATGAAGTGCAGTGCACAATAACCATAACTCTATTGGACTAATCTTCAGTATTTATAGAGTTATTGCCCTTTGTTTTTTTCCTTGTCTTTTTGGATTTGTTACAGAGTAATTCAATAATACTTCATAAAAGGCCAACCACATTTAAAGGAAATGCATCTCTATTTCAATATTATTTTACAAGGTATTCTATTACTAGTAATTTCCTCCTTTTCAAAGCAGTCTTACAGGGATAATAATCACATTTAGTGAGAGTTCTAGTTTCTACTATATTAATCGGCCTATAAAAGATAGTTGAAAAATTAAAATTTTAATATTTTTTTAACCATACAATGAAGTAAGTTATTTCACATTAAGGCCTCCGATTTAAGCGTATCATTTATATAAAAAATCAATATCAATTCTTCAGCACATATGACATCATATTCACCAGTTAAAAGTACATATCTTTTTTATTTTATTATCTTTAAATAGCTTTTATATTGCTTATATAATCTGCCATTGAATTTTCCAGCTTGGCTTCTTTTTCCAAAAGTTGAATTCGTCTTTTAAATGAGCATAATTCATAATATTCTTAAAAATGTAACCAAAATAGACTTGTTTTACTTTAATTTGCAAGTCATTTCACGATGTGTCTTTTTCAGTAAAAATACAACAATGTGACGTCACGTCGTATTTTCGCGTTATTATGGGGATTTCCAAAATAAATCTACTTTTAGAAAAATGGAAACGTTGAATATACTCTGATGTTGAGTTGTTATGTGTTTTACAAAAAATACGTCTTAGCCAATCAGAGAAACGCGTTTCAAAGCTATTTATAAATTATATAACAATGCTAAATATGAGAACAAATATGGGACGTCATATCTTCAAAACAAAAAAACATAGCAAATTTTAAATCAAACTAGAAGTTACGTAAATATATTTCTGTTACTAGATCAACCACTGTACTTTTTGAAAAATCTAGAACCACCCAATGTAGTGAATTTCAGCGAATTTGTTAATTAGATACTCAAAGCGGAAACATGGTCAAATAATTGTTTTGTGGGTGTTGTTTGGCAACATTTTTGTACATTTCTATAACATTTTGAATAGAAATGATCATTAAGCTTATATGGCGTGTTAGCTGAATTTTATAGTTTGTTTCATAACGACGTAAAACAGGTTATCAAACGGTTTTCTTATTTACAAAAAGCCGATTTATTGTTCAAGTTAAAATTTTATATAAATTCTAAACATTGACGATTTATTTTTGAAATTTGCTTGTAAATGCAAGACAACTTTGTAATTCTTTTTTTGCCTGATAGTATCTATTGTGGTTATACTATATTTAAGATGATGTTACTGAATAAATCAATTATTAAAATATTAAAAGTAGTTCAGAAGTTTTAAAAACATGTTTATGTACTAAACTATTTACACTGGCACAGCAGCTACAGCACAATATATCAATTAATATGTTATTTTTTTAATTATTCAATTGCACAAAACTCCATTTCAGATCGAAAAATATTAAACAGACCCGCCTTATGTCGATCATTATACGTTGTCTGAATAAGGAAGTTATGTGTCATCCAATGAAATAATATTTTAAGTGTACAACAAATATCCTTTACCGTGACTGGCATTTTATCTTGATTTATACATGTACTTAACATGCATGCGGTAAAGAGTCTTCCTCATACGCGGGGTTTAAAAGCTTATATCAAATGATAATGTGTTTTTTCTTTATTGAATAGATAAACAAACTGTAGACGGCTGCAATAATATCTATAAATATTTACTGCAAAAATAAATACATACAGAACCCCATGTTATTTGCGACATGTTGTTTGCTACCTTCTAACGGACCAGTTTTCACTCTCTTATTGACAACTATTTCATTTATTTCTACTGTTGAAAAGAATGCATGTTTCTGAGTGCTATGTTTCAAATGGATTTGTTAAACGTATTTATTAATTCTACAAAAAAACCCCCAACAAGAAATATAGTTTAATACACTAAATGGAAAATGCCACAGACAAAGTCAGAACTGACTGCATCCAAAAAATATGACCTTGTCGGAACGACGTAATAACCATTCAGAAAATAAACCAAATAACACTCATCAAATAATATATGATAAACAAGATCAACGAGGAAAGGTGGCGTACAACGCACGCAACAAGTTACGATAATGACGAACTGCATACCGTTGCCATAAAATACTATATACTTTAAATGGTACATTCTTTATCACCTGACAATTCAATCGTTGAAAAACGTTCACGGTCAAGAATAATATATACTTGCAGATGTTCATATAATGTGGTATATCTTGCTTGTACAATAGGCACTGTTATCATGGTAAAAAATAGAAGATTTTTAAGATGTTTCTACAATAAAGGATTTTTTTTCATGGAGTGGTATGGAAAAAAAACATGTCATGGCGCTAGTCACGAGTGAAATATGATAATTTTCATACAACAAGATGAATATAAAACCTGTATTTATAGAAAACAATTAATTTTTTGTTTATTATATACATTTTTTCCTTTTTTGACATTACAATTTTAAATACTTTTCCTTACATTTTATGTATTAGCTAAATTTAGAAGAAAGTAGTCCAGTTAGATATCAGTGAAAATACTGTAAATATGTTTCAATGCAGTGAAAATTGATTTTTTACATTGAAATGTCGGAAAATGAAAAGTAGAAAAACAAAACAAAAAAGAAACGCATTTTATTTCATTAATATTTCTTAATATTTCATTTATAAGAATATAATAAATGTAAATATGAAAAATGATGCAATACATATATAGGTATATGAAACCTCCATCTGCATTTTAACTCTTTAAGTGTATATATATGTAATAGAACCATTTAAATGTTTGAAAAAGAAATGGTACCGTGTTTTGTAATGTTTAATTGATTGAGCTTTGGTGTTCCGTTTCGGTGTGTAACATGTTCTTTTTTTAAATATACCATAACCTGTTCATAGGTATTGCGTCAATTTTTTTTCATATTTAATACTATAACAATAAATATGACAATAAATTGTAAATACTGTTAGGTTTAATTTATGCTGTTTGAGTTTATAATCTGAACAGATTAAAATAATAATCATCTTTCATTTCACTATTGTAAAGAATTCCTTTCAATATTTTTATCTCATGACAATTTTTTTCACATGGTTTACATATGGTTTACATTTTTTAATTCTAAGTATCTCTTGTGCGACCCCTTAAAATAAGACCTTTTAAGGACGCAAAATCATCCGTTGATGCATGAAGTTGGTAATTTGGAATATACAGGTTTAACAAACTACACTATACCGAGACCATAAGATATGTCGATTATGTTTAATCGTTATTTAAACATGTTATTAATGGCAAAAGTGCTGTTCATTTTGTTTAATGGTGATTCTCTTTATCAAGTCTAATTGTGTTTTGATTAATGTACAAGTTACAAGATGGTATTTAAAGGAGTTTTCAATGGTTGTATGTATCAATTTAAATATGATTATGTTTATCAAACACGTGTAATTTTCCTTATCTTATATCAATTAGGTCAAAACTCTCAATTGTAGAAAAATATGATTTCAAAGATTAACTTTACCTTGAAGAAAATGTTTACATATGCAATGCTTATATTTCACGCCTGGTTCAAAAATTTAGTATGATAAAGAATTTGATTTTTTTTTAAGAAATAGAAAAATATAATAATAAATGTAATAATTAAGGTAAAACCTTCAGTACTGGATATCCTAATTCCAGGAAAGGGAACTTGTCTGATATTTTAGAATATGATAAATATCTTGACGATGATATTTTTTAAATGATCAATGTGTTATTCATGACCGCACCAAAAGTGATCAATACTAATCTTACTATGAAAATCAGCTTATCATGTTATAACCAACGGCCCGTGGATTGGCAATTTTACATTAAGCTCACCACGTGGTTTAAGTGTAACTGTTTATGTTATTGTCGACAAAATTGAATTTAATTTTGTTATGAAATTTACGATCAAAGAATAGGCATTTTTTTCTGATAATGGATTTTTTTGGATTTTTCTTTAATGTTGTAAAGAACATACATTTCATAACAGCAATGAAGGAAATCAAATAGTCCAAGTACTTATAGTGAAACAAAAATAGTGTGGGATGAAAATAAAGTCGAATTATTTCGTATTTCAAATGAAAGTACAGTCTGGAATTTTTATGATTTATCTATGAATAATCAAGTTAAAAGTTTAACAAAATAAGTATACACAAATGCAATATTGATATTTGGCAAACAACTTCGACACAAAGGAAACAAGCACACAAAATCATTCACGTCAAAAATGGTTTTAAATTTCTGAAAATTGTTACAACGCATAAAAGAAATGCATTTTTTAAGAATAACACTTTAGAAAGTAGAATGAATTTCACGCCATTGCGAAACAAATGCAATAAGATTAAACGAGAAAATCAAAATATCGCTACAATAAACACGTAGGGCAAAAACAAGAAAGCATAGCCTCAACAGAAAATTCTGAAAATCTATCAAACGGTTCTATAAAAATTCAATTTCAAGTATTGAAGAATTACATGACCATTTCAACAATATTTTAGTAATAGGTGAAAATACAACTCAACACATGAATGACGAAGGTACATAATATATCACACAAATATATACACAACATTTCGAAGATTGAAATTTACTAATTACAGAATCGAAAATAAAAAAAATGCTGTATATAAACAAAATAGTTTTAAATCACCTGGTCTGGATAATATTTCAGCAGATATTATCAAAACGGCATGCGATATTATTTCTAAAATTTTCACGCGTTTCGTCCAAGTATAGCGTGAAAATATTGTCTTAACGATGCGTATACACAATAATGTAATGGTCAGTTTTTGTAATGTATATAGTATCTGCACGTGTTAAGCGTGCGATATCGTGTTAGTATATATAGGGGTTTTACAGTAGGTTTAATTCAGTCTACCGGACACTAGCGCATTGTTCAGTCGGTTTTATCCAATTTTTGATATTTGCTGTGCGGACCACGTGGCATTAGAGATGGAAGAAAATCAATTATTGACTAGGATGGAGGCTCTTGTTTCAAATAAGTTGGCTGCTTTTGAAACGAAGATTTGTGAAACGCAGAAACAGCTTGCTGAGGCTCAGATAGCTAAATTTCAACAGAGCTTTGTTTCCAATGACAATTATCAATTTCGAAAGAAAGGAAATGAGGAGCAGTTTAAGATTAATTTCAAAGTGCTGGGCAGTCTACGTGAGGCAGAGGGTCAGCTTAGTGACATGGCAGCTGAGGGTTCGTCAAAAGCAGAGGCAGTTCGGCAGAAAGTTGTCGAAGGTATGAGCACTCTTATTCACCGTCAAAAACTAATTAAGTTAGCTGACTCAACTGATTTGGGCTGGAGGGTTGTAAATGAATACGAGGCACACCCGCTAGCCGAAGATTCGGATGATGAAAAGAAGATCTATCGAGCCCAGCTACATGCGGACCGTAAAGCCAAGCAGGAAAGACGGGCCAGGACTAAGCGGAATGCTCCATATGTAGTTCCGGCAACCAGTTCACAATCGGCCGTGACGTCACCTTCAGGCGCACGTATTCAGACGATAGGTCGAAAACCGGGCTTGTGTTTTCGTTGTGGGAAACCAGGGCATTGGCAGGCGGACTGTAAGATGCGATCTACGGAGGTACAGGATGCTAAAGCGTCTCAGATAAGTAGATTTTATGTAAATCCTGTTTCATTGTTGAATAATTGGTCAAATAAGAAAGTTTTTGATAGTAGATCAAGAGAGAACAATGAAAAGGTTCTATCGCCAGTTGGCAAACTGCGGGAAAATATTTCCCATTGGGAAAAAGCAGGCGCAAGTAGCTTTGTATTAGAGGTTATAAAAGAAGGCTTTAAGCTGCCTTTGAAAGTTTTACCTGAGAAAAAAGTTTTAAAAAATAATAAGTCTGCGCTGGAAAATCGTATTTTTGTTTTGGAAGAAATTAGAAAATTATTAGTCAAGGGGTGTATCACAGAGGTTACAACTGCCCCACATGTAGTTAATCCTTTAACCGTTGCTTTTAGCAGGTCCGGGAAGCCCCGTTTGGTATTAGATTGTAGACACGTGAATCTTGATTTGTTCAAATATAAATGTACATTTGAAGATCAATCGGTAGCAAAATCATTATTTTCTACTGGAAATTACTTATTTACATTTGATTTAAAGTCTGCTTACCACCATATTGAGATATTCAGAAACCATCGAACATTTTTAGGGTTTTCATGGGAAGAAGATGGTATAAAAACATTTTACATATTTAATGTATTGCCTTTTGGTATATGTGTAGCAGGGTATATCTTTACAAAAGTATTAAGGGAAGTTGTTAAGTATTGGCGCTCTATGGGCCATAGGATTGTACTTTTTCTAGATGATGGTATGGGAGGGGACGTTTCCTTTCAAAAATCTTCTGTTTTGAGTGATTTTATTAGACATGACTTGCAGGCATTTGGGTTTTTATTAGCAGACGATAAATGTTTTTGGGAACCTTCTCAAACTGTCGTCTGGCTTGGTTTTGTTTGGGATACACAATTAGGCAATATATCTGTTACAGATGAAAGAATAAAACGTTTTGAGATTTTGTTATGTTCTATTATTAAGTATGTGACTGAGGGTACAACTTTGATTCATGCACGAAAGTTGGCGTGTCTCATTGGCCAGTTAATGTCTATGAAAAGTGTTGTAGGACAGATAGTGAGACTGAGGTCACGTGCTATGTATGCATGTTTGAATCAAATGGCGAGCTGGAATGCTCTTGTTTCTATAAATGCTGATGCTTTATCAGAAATGTTGTTCTGGAAGGAACATATTAAAAAATTGAATTTTTGCGATATAGATAATGCAGTTAATTCGTGTATGTACGAGAGTACAGTGTTCACCGATGCAAGTGACGTCGGTTTTGGGGGCTATATAGAGGGTGTGACCGATAGCGAGGTCACCGGAAGTTGGTCCGAGTCCGAGAGTATGACTAGCTCCACGTGGAGAGAACTTGAGAGTGTAAACAGGATGCTATTAAGTAATCTTAATGGTCTAAAGGGGAAATCTGTTATATGGAAGACTGATAATAAAAACGTACCGGTTATTCTCATTTGGAGATCTGCAAATTATTGCAAATTATTGGCCGTTAATATTTCCGAACGGAAAAGATTATGCTTCGTTTATTAAAGACAGTTTTCAGTTCAAGCCTGGCGTGTTGACTAGGCGTGGTAGGGGTAGGAAGGGTATTTTTGATGGGAGGCCTTTAAAATTTGGGTTGATGGCGTTAAGAATAGAAACAGGTGTTTAATTTCGTTTTATTTTTTCAGGTTTGAAAATAGAAGAGGCTATCATCGACAACATATATGAGGCAGGTGTATCTCCAGAAGGTTTTGGTGACTTACCTCGTAAAATGGCTGGACAGCTATCGAATTCCCGTAGTGATAATACAAACGTTAAATATTTGTCATATTTTAAAAAGTGGGAAAATTTCATCAAAGAAAAGGGAGGAAACTCTGTACCTGCGTCACCTATACACATAGCTTTATATTTGACTGATCTTTTGGATAAAATGAATTCGGCTAGTGTTATTTCAGCGACTGTATACAGCATTAAATGGGCACATGGTTTAAAGGGACTTCCGGATCCCACTGACAATTTGTTTGTTAAAAATTTATTAGAATCTGCGAAACGAACTCACGTTAAAGTAGTTAACAAAAAGGAGCCTTTAAATGCAGAAGTATTGATAAGCATTTGTAACGAATTTGAAAATTCAAGAGATATTTTAATTATAAGAGATTTATGTATGATTCTTTTAGGTTTTTCGGGTTTTCTGAGATTTGATGAACTTAGTTCACTGAAATGTAATGATGTTAAATTTTTTGAAGATTATATGTCTCTTAAAATTTCAAAATGTAAAACTGATCAATATCGTTTAGGTAGCGAAGTTGTTATTTCCAAAGGCAAAACCGTTGCATGTCCTTTTAACATGTTAAAACGTTATTTGTTAATTACTGAACAAGATGTTTCTGATGAAAAGTTTTTATTTAGACCTTGTTTTAGATCAGGAAATATTTGTAAATTGATTTACAAGAATAAGCCGTTAAGTTATACAAGGGCTAGAGAGTGCATTTTAGAAAGGTTACGTCCTTTTACGGGTAATTTAAATATTGGCTTGCACTCGCTTAGATCCGGTGGAGCTACCGTAGCTGCTAATGCCGGGGTAAATGATAGGTGTTGGAAGCGTCATGGTCGGTGGAAGTCCGATAGTAGTAAAGATGGCTATGTTGCGGATTCTTTGTCTAGACGACTTGAGGTTTCTAAGATGCTTCTTCTTTAATTGACTCGGACACTTATAAACGCTACGTGAACGTAAAGCCCTTTATTTTTAATGTCTACATGCTTGTCCGGCAAAGCATTTATGAGTTTGTTTTTATATTGGTCCTTTATTAAGGTTATTGTAAAGAGTGAAGGAAAGACTAAAATTTTCACGCGTTTCGTCCAAGTATAGCGTGAAAATATTGTCTTAACGATGCGTATACACAATAATGTAATGGTCAGTTTTTGTAATGTATATAGTATCTGCACGTGTTAAGCGTGCGATATCGTGTTAGTATATATAGGGGTTTTACAGTAGGTTTAATTCAGTCTACCGGACACTAGCGCATTGTTCAGTCGGTTTTATCCAATTTTTCATTTAAGTATAATATTATGACTTAAGGTCAAGGATTGGATATCTATATTGATTATCTGCTGCAATTATTGAAAAAAATATTTTTTTTTAAAGTTTATATCAGGCATCATTTTACGCTATTGTAGACAAACATATGGAGCTTAAATATTTATTTTATCAATTAAGATTGATCAGATTGGTTTATGTTGCATTTTCTTTTTAATGTTATATTATATGTATAATGTTCAGAAAAAAATGAGATAATAAGCAGGTTAGATGTATGTAAGAGTGAGTCCCAACACTCAGCGGTATGACATTTGACAAATGGGAACAGGTTTCCAGAGTAAATTTCTTTCAAAAGTAAAAGTTTTTTATCTCTGGTTTTTCCTGGGCGAGTCAACCGTGATCATTATTAGAGTATTGTGAAATTTGTGAATGGTTTTGTATCATGAGAAATAACAATCATTTGTTGATTCATATGTCAATATTTTGTTGTCGAATGATGAGCCACGTGATCTAACAATACATGCTTGTCCGGCAAAGCATTTATGAGTTTGTTTTTATATTGGTCCTTTATTAAGGTTATTGTAAAGAGTGAAGGAAAGACCCACAATACTTGGTAGTTCTTTTCAATAAACCTGAATCATGGGTGTTAGGTTTAATTGTCCCTATATTTAAAGGTGGGGATAAGAAAAAATCTACTCGCAAATACTCTTAATAGATTAACAACGTAGAATGAAAAATATGAAAAAGTATATAATTGTCAATTTCGTTTTCAAAAGAGAAAATGAAACAGTAGACTGTATTATTCATTTTACATTCTGTCATATCAAGAGTTTCATAGCGGTAAAACACTTTAGGTTATATTTATTGATTACGAAAAATATTTCGATAATATTAACCGATCCATTTTGTTGACAAAATTAAAAAATCAAAACATCAGTACAAAATGATTAATGCCATAAAATCTATGTAGTCTGTTGTTCGCTTTGTACTGAAACATAATGGAAAACTCACATCAAGGGGCCATGCAGGGAGACATAATGGAACATATTAATAAGATATTGACGGTAAATTTTCATTTAGCGAACTTTCGATTACTACCACACCTGAATCTTTAAAGCATTTTTAAACGATGTAGAAAGTTACTGCAATACATTTTGCTTAAAAATAAATAAAAGTAAAACTAAAGTCTTTATTTTTGACAAGGGGGAAACCGACATGTCCCGATTTCTATTTTTATGGCGAAATAAATTTTCATCCTTTAAATACTTTAGTGTCTTCTTTTTAAAAAAAACAACGGTAATTCGATAGGACGCAAAAAATGTATTGCGTCAAAAGCTTTATATAGTTTATTTTCCTTTATTCATCAATTCGAATTAAAGGTTTCTGAAAAATGTAAATTAATTTCAAAAATGATATCTATACTACTGCTCAAAATATGGACAGAAAACGAGGGTAAAGATCTTGAACTGATTCACATTAAATTTTGTCGAACAATATTTGTCTCAAATAATTCAACAAAACTAATCGGACTTTATGGTTAACCAAGTAGATTCCCAATGACAATAGTACGAAAGGTTATTATGATTAGGTATTGGTGTAGATTACAAAAATTGAAAGGAAATACTGCTAAATTAAATATGAAACATGATAGTAAGTGATTTAGATAGAAATAATACATACAACGTATCTAATTGGGCATTTCAAATAAAAACAATGTTAAATAATTTACGAGTGTCAGATATCTGGCAAAATCAAGAAATCAGTTTGTTGTTGTATAAAGTTAAAAATGGTTATTTTTACCAAACACATGTCATATACACAATACAAATAAACAGTTGCTTTTTAAAAAGTGACAGCCAAAACATACGTAGGTCAAAGACACAGTAAAATGAGATAAAAGAATTCGTTAAATGAAAACAAAATAAGTTTAATCACATTGCAAAATACGTGTCAAGTGGTGTAGGTTGTGTAGGAGAAGAGGAAAGTGCAGATGATAATATTATGTATTTTCTTCCTTCCAAATAAACATTTCACAACAATACGTCAATGTTATTCACACATAGTTTTAGTACAATTAATAGTCATATACATTCATGTATTTTCTGCACAATACTTAAATAATAAAATGCAAAACTGTCATTTTGCTCTGTCGTAAAAATAGTTATCATAAACATGTGTGTGAGAGTTTTACTTTCCAAATAACTTCAATAGAAAAAAATGTTTCGAACATGTCTAGCAAACTGTTAGGTGTTTCCTCTGAAATAAATTATAAAACAATTGATTATTTTCCAAAAACAAATAAAGATATTAAGACTCCATAGAGGAGAAAAGCTAAAATTAAGAACTGTTAAGTCAAAAGCAATCAAGCTATTACACGAGGTCACTTGGAGAAAACCCCTCTTAATCGCATTTCGAAAAACGTAGTCTTTTTGACTGAAATACTCTTGTGCGTGCGACCTGGGTAGTTTCGCCGATTGAATTGTTGGAGATAATTATGTATGAAGGATAATCATTTGCTAATTACTCACTGTGGTAAGATATGTTTCGGTCGAATGTCGTCTTAAATCACTTTGACTTGCTATTAGAATTGCTGGGAACAATTGCATATAAGTGATGTGATTAAAAAGAGTTTTCTTCCAGTGACTTGATTTAAGACAACATTAAAGCTAGGTAAGTCAAACGCCACAAATCTCTCAGAAAATAACGAGCAATCCCAGACGCGTATATGTGAAAACATGTTTTCGTTTCTGTTACTTCTTTGTCAATATTATCACAACTAAAACATACAAATTTATAACAATCCGTTTCTTATGTTATGTTGTTGTTATTTGATTTTGTCAATGTAATTGAGAGAATTCCATGTTTGCTTCTACTTTAAGTAACAATAACAAATGTACAGAGCACAAACCATATAAGTAAACAAATTAAAAATAGATTTCATTAAAAAAAAATTTGTATTTATATGGCAAGCTACAATTAATATCATGCTAAGTTTCAGGGTAAAAATAACAACCTAAGTTTAGAAAAAGTGTAAGCAAAATAAACATTTTAATATTTAAGGCATTGTTCCTTTTAAGTCCTGTATAAAAATAACAATTTATTTCGACGTAGAAATGACATAAAATATGAAACAAGGATAACAACGACTAAGTATCTTTTAAAAAGTACTTATTGTTGGTAATTTTGTTCTGAAGGAAATAAACTGTATTATATTTACCATAATCTTTCTGGGTGGGTATACATGTTTTGCATGACTTCTTGTAACGATTTCAGTATTTTGAAAAGACCTCTTTCTTTCATTTTTATACGGTGTTTGCGCATTTGTTGTTTGTTGCTTGTTCGCATTTCGCCTAAGTGTAATACTTATTTTCGTAGCAAGGTGCATTGGTTCATGTTCACGACTTTCTTTCTTGGCTTTATAGATATTTCCTTTGAAAAACAATACAAACCACTAAGCATGATTTGTTCTTTTGCCGCTTGTTATTATACAGATGCTTAGAGCTAACTAGTTTTTTTTAATAATTCTGAACCGTTATTTCTTTATTTACTATTAATATATCAACATATAATGGCAAATACATTATTCAAATTTAGTCATCGGAATCAGATTTTGTACACACATACAAGTTATGCAATGTATGAGGGGGGTGACCCAGATCCTCTCATACTTATTTCAAGGAAATAAACGTTTTTTTTAAAGAGAGAGAAGATACTATTCATTATAGTTATTTAGTTAATATTTATACACATACCTTCGATCTGAAGCTCAATTTTATTGTTATTGACGTTGATTGTGTCCACGTTTATTGCAATGAATGAGCTAATGATGCGCTGACTGTGTTTTTCCAATTGTTTTACAAGGAACGTTGCATACATTGTCGGAATCATGATTGTTAAGACGGTGCTGTTCGTTGCTTGTATGCCATTGATAATGACTTCATCGACTGGGCAGACCAGTATACTTGCTACGACACTACGATATGTTTCAACTTGTTTCGGATCTGAAATTCCGTGACCTTTGATATGAAACTCGATCTGACTGTAGCCGTTTGCTGAAATAGAAGGGTTGATCAGATGGTGATAATTTTTTGTCCACATAACTGACTGAAGAAAAATAAGTCCAAATTTGATATCCTTGCTACTGTTAAAAATTTCAAATGCATTTAATGAAATTCAAAAACCAAAATTGACCTACGAGTATGTTCAAATCGATCAAGTACTTTAAAGTGTTATACCAGTTTTCTTGTTTTTAATAAAATGAAGAACTTTATCCTCGCCCAACACGTCCACATGTCTTTTCAATTTTCTGACAAGAGCTTCTTTTCCCAGAACACGAACGATTTGCTGGATATATAATATGTTGTATTGATCAATAAATCCCTCGTCTCTTAGACAATCAAACAACCCTCTTAGAGTGTCTACATCTTGAACATCTTGCACATCTGATATAAAACAATATTGTTGCTTCATTTATTTGATAATTTTGTATTTATTGTTTTTCCTTTTATTCAACTGAATCATGCAAACATTTATTTAAACTGTGTTTATATGAACAATGAAAACATAATCAATACGTTGAAACCGAAAACTAGTTTTATTGAGTTTGTTAAAGGCTCATTATTCTCCAGTAAAGTTCTTAAAGCCAATTATCCAGTGTTCTTTTGCTTCTGCTGCTTTTTGGGCATTAGTGCACTCTAGTTGATTTTTTTGTAAACCTTACGTTTACCCTTTCTAAAGAATGAACAATGTAGTCGTTTCTTAAGCAATATGTGCCTTTAATGAAATATATTGAAAAATTGATACACATTCCATACCCTAGGACCGTCACCCGAAACGTTAGTAAGTGAAAATATGACGAGCTTGTTTATGAAAAATTAATATGTATATCCCTTTAAAGTTTATATTCTTAGGATTACAGTCAACCATGCAAGCAATTTTCTGAAGTCCAAATGAGCCTTTATTTGGGGAATTTAAATGTAATTTAGTGGTTTGTGACATAATCGCGTGCATTAGTATATGAAATTAAGTGGGGCTGCATAAAAGGTTTGTGCAGTCGAAATAGTGCAATAGGTGATACTTCAGGAAATCATCTTAAAACCAAGCAGATTTAAAACGTGAAATGGGCCCAAAAATATCTCTGCTCATTCAAGATGGCCGCAATTTTCAAAAGTGACGCCATATAAATTTGACGTACATAATAGCTCATTCAGTGAATTATTTTTGTACAAACCTGGAACTAACACTAAAGCATGTATAACGTTTCTTCTTCACAAGTATTTAAATCTTTAAAACATTCCGCTTTATACCTCTCCAGAATTCAATATGGATAATAAATTAATTCAAAGCTGATATATCTCTTTTGTAGTATATTTTGTAGCTAACAATATGCATATTTCGTTTAAAAAAGTTTTAGATATATTAGATATAATCAAATTATATATAAACCACAATGTCAGTCAAGCTTTCTAAGCTTTATGTTTAAAGAAATTTATAAAAATAATAAAGAAACAAAGTGCCAATATTTTCCTATTTCTAAAACATGGATTTCTAATAGGCATGTACAAAATTAGAAATGTTACTTAGTTTCTTATAGTGTATTTGGTATTCAATTAACCCTGTGAAAACAAATTAAACAGAATACAAATTAAACAAAAACATAAAATCTGTAGGTTTTATATTTTGTCAAAGTGGTTTGGGTAGATTTATCTGATAATTGATAAACAAAAACAAAGAAACTTAATCTAATTTCTTTGCTTTTTGTTAAACTTTCCTTTTTTGTATTAAGCTATTTTTGTCTTCCTTCAGGTCTATAGGGCGTGCTGCAAATATCAGTAAATGTACAAACAGTCAAGTGTAAACATTCAATTATCAATTTTGTTGCATGATATAACTTTTTTCAATATTCTTTATTTTATCAGTTAATTGTAACGATAGTATACTAAATATACATTTAAAAATTTTCAACAAAACATGCATATTTACGAATACAAAAAATTCCTGCACAATGTTTTTATGAAAAGATAAAAATCGCGTTAAAGCTAACACAATGAGAAAAATGAATTTTGCATTACATATCATAGTCTTACTGAAGGCTTGTAAGAGTATGAATCTACTTTCATATCATTGTAATTAAGTATAATTGAATTGGCACTGTTCATGTAATAACATATCTAGACATGACATGGTGTTTTCAAAAGATAAAAAGTAAAGTTAAGGTTACTGATATCAACTAAGTGTAGTGGAATAGGTAGTATCGCTTGACCCGCATATAGTTGCTGATGATTTGAAATATGAAAAAACTGTCTCTCAAATATTATTCATATTTCACTTTCCCCATTAAACAATCCCAGATCACTCACCTAAGATCCACTGCAAGGAAATTGCAATAATTGTTTAATACATAAGTAAGATAGTATCATGTTAGGAGTATCATTTTTTCACCACACACAGTTATTTATTTATGGACTATTTGTAAAGGTTCGCTTCAAAAGAAACATTCCCAATATCTAGGCACTCAGAACTGGTTCATACAAGAAAACTCATATAGCTAAATTCCTATTTGACTACATATAAACTAAGTGATTTTGACCCTTTACAGTTTATAAAGTATAACAAGTTGATATTTTTTCTGCTCTTGTCATTGTAGTTTCGTAGATTTTTATGACAGTTTTAGGTCTATGAAAACAATAGTCATATACCCTGGAAAGACTGCAGGAGCATGATTTCAAGGCCTGCCACGATGGGCAGTTATTGCTCCGCGCCCACAGGAGTTATTTGTGTTAACTATATCTTTTGACCTGATTTATACCAATAAATCCCTTCAATTTACAGCTAAAATAAATTCGAAATGAAGAACTTCCAATTTCTATTATGTAAAGTCATATATTGGTTTCCCCTTCGGTTATTCGCAGCATGTAATACTAATGAATAAGAGCGAGAACAAATTCACGCCTCAACCGCTAGAAAGCAGTATAAAAGACAAAACAAAAATAAACTTGAATTTCATATTTCTTGCATTTGTATATTCTACAGAAAATAACTTATTATTTTGTAATACACAGTGGGTTATTTATGTAATAATTGCTTAACATGAATACGAAAGCTATAAAAAGCTAGATGATCATAAAATTGTTAAAGTCCAAAAATCTATTTATAGAGGAATTTTTAGTCTAAACGAAACGGTCATTCGTGTCGCGCTATGATAATAAATAACGAACTGGAGGATTTTGCAGGAAATAAAATGCAACTATAAATTGCACACTATATAAATTTATCGAAAAATCGAAAGAATTTATCATTTTTAAATTGTCTTTTCCTTAGGTTCTTTTCGATGATTAGCTCCTATCGTTTTTACGGCCCTGATGCTGTGAAAACTGATTATTTCAAATTGAATCGAATTATGTACACAACTTTGACGTCATCACTTATGACATCATGAACCGTAAATGACGTCATGTAACGGGCGTCCGTTCGAAAATGGCGTCACACACCGTCAACGAACAGCGAATCGGTATAAAGTTTTACACAAAACTCGTAAAAGTCTTTTTCCGATATTCGAGAAGATTTGCAAAAAGTTTAGGGAGAGGCTGCTCTGTGGATGAAGCGGTTTTAAGACAGTAGAGAGGCACCTTAAGACGACAGTCGTGCAGGTTGACCAGTGACTGTTACAGATGAAGAAACAGTGGCTGCCATTCAGGAGTACATACTCCGAGATAGACAAGTAAGTGTGGAGCACGTAGCAGCTACGTTTGCTTTTTCATATGGTACAGCTCAGGGCATTATGACTTATAGTTTATGAATGCGCCGCGTTTCAGCAAGATGGGTGCCTCGTTTGTTGACGTCTGAGCAGATGAAAGGGTGAAGGGTGAAAATGTGTCAGCAGTACGACATGAGGTATCGTGAAGAAGGCGATTACTTTCTAAATCGAGTAATAACATGTAATGAAACATGGATTCACTATTTTGAACCGGAAAGCAAACGTCAGAGTTCTGTCTTTAAGCATCCTTCCTCGCCTATCCCTACAAAAGCGATAATAAAAGTCAGCTGGGAAGGTTATGGCCATTTTATTCTGTGAAACAGACAGTGTAGTGCAAAACCACTTTGTTCCCCCGAAAACGACAGTCACTGGGAACTGTTATGCAACGAGCCATTCAGAGCAACAAGGCAAAGGCAACGTTCACAGGATGCAGCCCCCGACACACCCAAGTAGGACACCCAGAAGGCACCAAACCAAAACCTGGAGTTGACATCAAGCCACGTTGTTCTGGATACACTAGAAAAACTCGACGTCAAACTGTCACCACCCTACAGCCCGGGACTTTTGGCTGTTTGCAACTTTAAAAAAACAGTCTTCGTGGTACGAAATTTGAGTAAGGAGAGGAACGGAGGTATGCCCGTGGACATACAGCTGCGGGAGATGTCACGTGACGGGCTACAACACGTGATCAAGTCATGAGTCGAGAGATGGGACAAGTGCATTGAACGTTACTTTGAGAAGGAGTTATCATTTTAGGTACTTGAATTAAATCATTATCCCGCTATTGAAATAGTTTACGAATTTATTGATGCACCCTCGTAGTAGATTGATCTCCCAATAAATCAATTAACAATAGCTCTTTTTTATCACTAATGTCAAGTAGCTTTTATATCTTTGACTCCCACGAACATGATGTTAGTGAATTTCCTAATACCTGTCTAAAATTCAGGTAAAAATCTTCCATTATATTGATTAAAAATATTGATTAAAAATAATGTTTCACCATACAATGTGTATAACAAACAAAAATTCCTTTGCAATTCATCCCATTATTTCAATCCAGTGTGTGAGTATTTATCTTGGGCATTTTATATAACTACTGTATCTTAAATCCTAGGTATTAATACAAAAACTTAACCATTGAAAACTCTTTAAGAATATCAAGTCATCAGGACCATGTTGTTCAAAACATTGGTTAAAATTAACCAATGAATAGCTTATCCACTGGTTAAATCCTTAACAATCGGCTAGCTATAGAGTGAATAAAATTTCATTGTTCGACAGTTGGATAGTACCCTGGCTACCTAACAAGTGGACTGCGTATTTATCAGTACCACAATGCAACAGGGCTTGATAGTGATTCTGGAAACAAAATGGCTGATTTATTGATGAATAATAAAAAATGATTAGAATCAGGAAGCTCCCTTAGAATTTATTTTGCATGTTTTATGCTTTTATGTGTTTGGAATTTAACAAAAAGAATATCAAAGGCCTTAATAAAGTATCGAGAGTATTTATCTCCTAGACACACAAGAAAAAAAAACTTACTTTTTTTCAAATTTTTGATTGAAATTAGATGGATAATGTTCTAACTAAGAAAATGAGTACTGACACTTGTACGTTTTATTGAAGAATAAGAAAGTTATGACTGTTTAATCCAGGCAAAATAATGACAAAAATATTAAAATGATCTTATGTACTCAAATCATGCTAAAATGACGTGTTTTGAAGTTTCAGCATGAATTTCTGATTGAATTTTATATATTTTGGGTTTGAAACGTAAATACATCTATATATGTTGAAAAAAATTTAGACGCCAATAGAATCACCAAAGAGTTTTAATACAAATCAGGTGACTTGAACCAACCCTTTAAGTTACAATAACAGATATTTTGGATATTGTATGATTGAAACAAGTCTATGTCATTCATTTGAAATGTTCTTTAACGTTTCCAGAGTTCACTTTGACAAATATTGCAAAATCATAGCGCTCTAACCTGACCCACGCGGGTCAAGTTAGGAAACCACCATTTTATTCTTTATATGGAAAAATTTTTGTTCCATTGGCTGTCTAATATATTCATTTTGAGGGCATTTACAGAATAATGAATAACAAATTCAGAACTAAGAAATGAAAAGTTTGCATGTGTCTCCCTTTAAATGAATTTTCTGAACTACAAAAACAACAAATTTTGATTGAAAAAGGCTCCAAAAAGCACTTTTTCAGAAATGTTTCAATTTAATCGTATGCATTTCATATAGAATATTCTAGTTTAGAAAGAATAAACATAT
This sequence comes from Ruditapes philippinarum, assembly GCF_026571515.1. Lineage (NCBI taxonomy): Eukaryota > Metazoa > Mollusca > Bivalvia > Venerida > Veneridae > Ruditapes > Ruditapes philippinarum. The sequence continues at coordinate 21,661 of NW_026866139.1, read as the reverse complement.
ATTTTTTATTAAGAAAAATCTAGTTTTAAACAAGTTTTACTGATATTGACTGTTTTAATGATGATGGCTTACCACTGTGGTTAAGGGCATTATCCAGTGGTCATAGGATTGGTTAAAGTTAACCATTGGTTAACGCATTGGTTATCCTTTAGATAACTTTTGAACAACAGAATTTATCTACAGACATATTTTAGCTAGTGGATAGTGATTTTATCCGTTGGTTATCGCGAACCAATGCTTTGAAAAACCGGATCCAGATGTCTAGTAGTTTATCGTCATTTGCTACATTTCTTGCCGGGACGCCGTTTAATGATGCTTTGCATCAATTGTTCTCTTGTATCATGATATACATTTTGACGCGAAACATTCAAAGGACATTTTGAAAAGTAAAGTCTATGAAAGTTTTTGTTTTGGCTTACATACATATGGATTTTTATATAATCCTTACCATGATTAGTTGTTGATATTACTAGTATAAAAGGAATGACATTATAGGTTAAAAAATGTATATGCTTTGATATTTTTTATCATCTTATATTTCTGACTACAGTAGTGAAACAAGCAGAACAATGTTGCACTACTGTCATGTTACATTTAAAATTCTTGAAAGTCTTTGTTTTATTAAATGGAATTACTTTCCGTACCAGGTAGGCACCAGGAAAAGCATATTTTTATATTAAATACCTGGCCCTCTCTCATGGACAGTGTATAATTATGCAAAAGTGATTTACAAAACATTCGATATAATGTACAATAGTACTTAATTTGAATAGAACATGACCAGCATTTGCGTAGGAATTATTTGGTAAATATCTGCAATGAGCTAATTGGACAACGCCATGTTTGTTCTCAAAATCGTGAATACTTCCTACTCAATATTGGTTTTTCTAGGATTAAAACTAGAAACCACATCGCTTTCAAAATTATGAAAGCTCGCCGATGATTGGCTGTGTGGATAGATACCCCGCCGATGATTGGCTGTGTGGATAGATACCAGAAATAATTTCGTATATGGTCACGCTCAGATCTTAAAGCGGAACGTTATTTAGATATGATTTTAATCAGATTTGTTTATAATAAATCATGGACAAAGAGGTGAAAATCTATCATGCACCAGGGGTTACTATGTTTATATGGACTCATATAGGAATATAATTATTCAGATCCTCTCATGTGAAACAATTCTGAGAAACTAGATATTGAGCTGGTTATTTTAATTTGTTTCACAAATAATGTATGTTTTGACAAAATTGACACACCAAATATGATCTTATTACTTACATTTATTAAAGAATGGTGACATTTTTCCAACAATGGATCTTAGGTGCGTGTTCTAGGGTCATCATTGTATAAATAGACAAATAAAAAAAGAGATATAACTTATCTACGAAATTTATTGATATTTAAACTAACCCACTTGACCCAAATGAAGTCAAAAAACCTTTGTTAAAAAAAAAACAATATTATTTAATGGGAAACATTTGCATAAGAATTCACTGACAAAAATGGAGAAATAGAAATAAGTTACCAGTGTAAATTTCTTTTATGATTATCGGATAAACACCCCACCCACTTTGTCAAAATAAAAACAACAACATATTTTATGTTTTTCTTACATTTTTACAACAAACCACTATTGTTTATTCAATATCAAATAAGATATAAAATAACTTCTTTAATATCTTACAAAGATTTAAAAAAACAACAAATAAGACAAATATGCAAACAATTGCGATTTTCCCTTGATAATTCTTGAATCGAAATCAACATAATTTGTGCTACAAATTATACTATAAAAATGATAAATATGCAACTGTTTTGCATGAAATAGGTGGCCATATTGGTCGCTATCTTGGGTTGAGAAGAGGTTTGAAAGCGGAATTTGCAAGATTTAAGTTTTTGTAAAGGAAACACTATATACATATTGTAATGTAAGTTTCAGGTCTTTACAAAAGTTTTGGCTGGATACATCAAATTTATATGGCGCCCATTTTGAAAATGGCGGCCATCTTAAATGAGCAGGGATATTTTAGGGCCAACTTCACTTTTAATAACTACATTGTCTAAAGATGATTTCTGCAAAGTTTCATGCTTGTATCACAGAACAAATACAAAGCAAAAATATGAAAATTTGCAAGGAAAGAAAACAGCAACAAAAACAAAAGAAACAATAAAACTAGAAATGTGTCCAAAGGACACGGATGCCCCCACACGCCACTGTTCTGTCAATCTTATGACTCTAGGTCAAATATTTTTTGGACTACATGTGCCACAAGTTGAAAACTAAAAATCAACAAAGGGCCATAATTCTGTTAAATTTGGTCGCAGCAAAAATTCCTTCCTTTACTACCATCTACACATTAAGGTTGTTAATCCCTGGAAGTTTAAGCAAAATCTGCCATCCTGTTTAAGAGGAGTTTCGTTCACAAAATTTCTACATAGTATATAGTGAAAAAATCAACAAAGGGCCATAATTCTGTTAAATTTGGTTGCAGCAAAAATTCCTTTCTTTACTACCATCTACACATTAAGGTGGTTCATCCCTGGAAGTTTAAGCAAAATCTGCCATCCGGTTTAAGAGGAGTTGCGTTCACAAAATTTCTACATAATATATAATGAATAAATCAAAAAAGGGCCATAATTCTGTTAAATTTGGTTGCAGCAAAAATTCCTTTCTTTACTACCATCTACACATTAAGGTTGTTCATCCCTGGAAGTTTAAGCAAAATCTGCCATCCGGTTTAAGAGGAGTTGCATTCACAAAATTTCTACATAGTATATAGTGAAAAAATCAACAAAGGGCCATAATTCTGTTAAATTTGGTCGCAGCAAAAATTTCTTCCTTTACTACCATCTACACATTAAGGTTGTTCATCCCTGTAAGTTTAAGCAAAATCTGCCATCCGGTTTAAGAGAAGTTGCGTTCACAAAATTTCTACATAGTATATAGTGAAAAAATCAACAAAGGGCCATAATTCTCTTAAATTTGGTCGCAGCAAAAATTCCTTCCTTTACTGCCATCTACACATTAAGGTTGTTCATCCCTGTAAGTTTAAGCAAAATCTGCCATCCGGTTTAAGAGAAGTTGCGTTCACAAAATTTCTACATAGTATCTAGTGAAAAAATCAACAAAGGGCCATAATTCTGTTAAATTTGGTCGCAGCGAAAATTCCTTCCTTTACTGCCATCTACACATTAAGGTTGTTCATCCCTGTAAGTTTAAGCAAAATCTGCCATCCGGTTTAAGAGGAGTTGCGTTCACAAGATTTCGGGACGTACGGACGGACGGACTGACGGACGGACGGACAAGTGCAACGCTATATGCTCCCACATTGTGGGGGCATAAACAGAACAATAAATCGAAAAACAACAAAAAGACAACATCAACAAAAACAGCAACAACAACACCCCTCCAAATAAACAACAACAACCAAAACATCAACAAAAAAGCACTGACCCGGTATATGTGTTTTCTGTATACTTATACGGTCAACACGACACGCACCTGCTCAGTGATATCTGTTCATTGTTAAATACAATATCCCTCAAATTGACACGGACACTTTATTTAAATGTACATAGCTGTGTCATTGACTTTGACCCCGTGACGTGCATTCTGTATTGTATTAGTTTCAGTGGTGGGGATCACATTCAAATTTTGGAAATATATTAGATTGTATCGCAGCCAAAAGGTTACATCGTGTTGAATACGATTTAGAACTCTTGCTTTTATGTGAAATGCAAAGCAGAATATTGACTTCATTAACTAAAATTACTTACGTTTAAATCGTTGTTTGAGATCATCCAGTTCCTCTCTTTTAATTACTATTGAGAGGTCGGCGAGAAGATTATTGAATACATAGTCTGCTGGAGGTGGCCTAGGCCAAGTCGGCGATGCGTTAGAACCAGATGCCATAGCAAATTGTTATGTAACGGAAAACCTTAATAAGAAAATGAAATGATCAATTTCCTTTAATAAAAACAAAGATTATCATAAATTTACAGCTAAAATTGAAATTAAAATAGCTTTTACCCATATAATTCTAATGAGCTGTTTGAGAATGTTTGGGAATGTTTTGAATGGAAACTTTATTTTTGAATTTTAGCCAAGGAGTCTGGAAAGGGAATTTTCCTCAAGTTGATAATCTAATTGTTAAATCAAATCAGTGAACTAACGAAAAAAAATAAAATAATATTATAATTAGTCATGAATCATTGTTAATTTGATAACAAGATTATAAAAATAATAAAATAGGTTTCTTCTACTTTCACAACTAATGATCTTTTCCTAGCATTAAACTATCATTGGTTACTAAACACTTTTATCTTTATTTAACAATCAAAACAAATAAAAACTTTATAAAACCGTAACTATAGTCTGTCCCACCAAATTTGAATATTCCATTTTTTATTTAATATAATAGTAAAATCATACAAATTAATGTCATGTTAACCCTGACGTCAATATCTCTAGGCATGTTTTTCTTTTTTTTCCATAAAGTAAGTAAAATGGTCAAAATTATATTTTTTCCCGTTGACTTACGCTGTAACCTGACGTGACGTCCATTTCAAAATGGCGGCGCCCATACTGACGCTATTTAGGATTCGTCTCACAGTTAGCGTGAAATGTTCTCGGTAAGTATTTGATTATTCTTATTTAATTACTGGTCAATAGCTAAATATCATTAAAATGAAAAATAAGAACAAAGTTGGTGTCAAAAATGCAATTTTACTAGGAACCATTATTTAAAATAATCACTATAAAATCATTTGAAGTGAAATACCAGTGACCGCTTTATAAATTCTCACATACAAAAGATTTATATAATTATCATTATATACTGTCGTATTTTATATTTTACATTTTATGAAAAAAGAGCAATGAAGTGCGTTTCAATCAAGCGCGTATATTGAATACCGCAACCGTCGTAGGGGAACAGGAACACTAGCTAGAAGACTAAGAATAATGGTTCTTCGCTTATGTTTACTTAACATAATTCTGTAGTTAGCTGAATTGTGTTCATTAGTATACATCAAGTCTATTAAAAATAATTACATTGACCAGGTCCGATGGGATACAATAATATGTTACCCTTCTTATTTCGGGCGCGATGTTCGTGTGCTAAAACTTTCCGTAAGTTAACAGAAACCTGACTTTAGGAATCGCCAACAAATACTACCTTATCATGCAAATCTGACAATAAATATATAGAAAGGGGAACTGATTCACTATATGTTCAGCATTGTTTTGCTTGTAAGCACATTGTCGACTTTATTTAACTCCCTCGCATATGAGCGAAAAAATGTAAATTATAAGAATATAATCATGCTTTCTTGTTTGAGCAACCAAACGTAGGCCGATAAAATTTAAGCTCGTTTATACAGATTTATCTTTCCGTCTCACAATTAAACAAAATGTCCAGAAATACCGGCATTGATTTGATATTATTAATAGTAAGTTTAAATATGAGCATTCAATAAGGGACAATATTTTTTTTATGTACACTGACAATGTTTCATATAATATTATTACGAAGGGGAGATCGAGCCAAAGAGAAAACCGAGTGAATATGAAAATATTCAGTTAAAAAAAACAATAGCTTGTTTTTGTGCGGGAGAATAAAAACAACCACATATTGTATATTTTGTACCTAAAAGTGTAGGCCTAGTTTTACAGGATTTGAAGTCTTGAATAACGAGATAATATGTAGGAAATCATTTCTGAGAAATAGATCTATAAAAATTATTTTTAAAAACATAAGATCAAAACGAAGGTTATATGTGAAAAAATGTCATAGTGTTTAAAATTATTTGAATGATAACGTTATTTTAAGTTTTATTGTTAATATATGAATTAAAGGTGCAATTTAAACAGCTACTGCAAAATCTGGGTTTACAAAAAAATATTTTAAATGTGATCAAGACAAATTTATCTCAAAGCTTAAAATTATCTGTATGAGGTTACCTATGTCTCTCTGCTCTCTCTCTCTCTCTCACGCGCGCGCGAGGCATTTTTGTTACGTCATATATTTCGTAAATTGTTGTTGACTTGACTAACTAGACTAAGCTAATAAAGTTTTTTTCGTCAGGAAGTAAAAATACTCTGGATCATAGTTCATGTCAGTCAGGAGTTTTACAGTAAAAACTGCGATCTACGGAACTGGATAGAAACTGTCAATGAAGAAATCTTCAGAATGCAAATTTCAGTTTTACTTGACGTTTATAATTTGATTATTTTGTTTGTTTGTTTGGATTTTTACGGCAAGTCAACACATAACTGGCCATATCGTACCGAATTCTATAATAGGCTTAAAATGTTACCTTTAACTTTGTAAATGACAATAAAAATGAGCCAATTAGATCCTAGAATACAAGTTTATCTCTTTCAAATAATCAATGATGTTTTTGATGGAATTGTATTAAAGAGTTCTCTGTGTGAATTTACACAATAAAATCTATTACGGACCTGTGAAAAATCATGACATTCAAGAAGAAAATGCTTGACAGTAAAATTTTCATTACAAGCTACACAGAAAAGGGCATTGTCATTCGTGTGGAGATAAGAGTGGGTAATTTTAGTGTGTCCAATTCGGCATCGAAGAACTGTTTGATCATGGCGGTTTGACAGAGGTAGAGATAGTGACACATCAAGAGATGGGTTTATATCGTGAAGTTTATTAAAAACGACATTGTTCCAATTTGCTTTCCATTATGATGATACGAGTTTATTTATAGCCGGTCTAACATCACAAGCAGGTAACAATAAGTCATTTGAAAATTTAATGATTGTTTAGCTAAATCATCTACTTTTTCATTTCCTCGTATACCTACATTACTTTGAATCCAATATAATTTAACATATTTTGTTTTAAGTATATCATGAAATCGTAAACGAAGTTCCCTTATCATGATGTTGTTAGATTTTTTATTTTGAATGGATATTAAAACAGAAAGCGAGTTTATCACAAATTTATCATGGGTATGCTGTACTATGTATGACAATGCTAAATCTATAGCTTTTGCTTTAGCAGTAAAAATTGATGCATTATCTGGTAACCTCAGACTTGATGTAAAATTATTTTCAAACACAGCGCACCCACCTTTTGAACCGTCCGTATAAATATGTATAAAATCTTCATGTTCTTCCTTAATTGCTAGAAACTTCTCTTTGAAATGTTCAGATGGATTTGATGACTTTTTTATATTTGAAAGGTTAATATTTATTTTCGGGGAATTTTAAGTCCAAGGTGGAATATCCTCATCGTCATTTTGAAGGATACTGTCTGGATTAATTTTAAGTTTATCTAAATCATCATCTTTTAAACGAAGGTTTAATGGTTTAATTTCCATTGGTTTGTGAACAAATATTTCAGTATAACTTGGTTTGAAAATAATATTTTTAGCTGGATTTTTGCTATTACTAGATGAAATTCTAGTTGCATATTGAAGTGATAGTTTTTTTTCGACGAAGATGAAGCGGTGGTTCCCCAGCTTCCGCATATAGACTTTCTACAGGTGAGATGCGAAAAGCACCTAAAGCTAAACGTAAACCCTGGTGATGTATGGTATCTAGCATTTGAAGATATGATTTTCTTGCAGACCCATATACTACAGAACCATAATCTAATATTGATCGTATAAGACTTCTGTATAATTTCAGTAATGTGGAGGAATTTGATCCTCAATTTGTTTTTGATAAAACCTTTAGTAAATTTAAAGCTTTTAGGCAATTAGTTTTCAAATGTTTAATATGTGGTATAAATGAAAGTTTTTTTATCAATTAATATAATTCCTAAAAACTTAGCTTCATCAACTACTGGAATTTAAGAACCAGATGTGTAAAGTTCTGGGTCATTATGGTGTTTGCGCAATCGACAAAAATGAACACATTGAGTTTTTTACTTTGAAAATTTAAAGCCATTTTCTATTGCCCACTTTTGAATTTTATCTAAATTTTGTTGAAGTTGCCTTTCAATTGTTCTCATACTCTTCGATCGATAGCAGATAAGAAAATCGTCTACATATAGAAAACAATCTATGCCTGGTGCAAGAACGCTAGCAATATTGTTTATTTTAAGGCCAAAATGTGTAACAGAAAGTATGCTTCCTTGAGGAACACCTTGTTCCTGTTGGTGGTCCTCAGAAAAAGTTGAACCAAATCTTACTTTAAAGTGCCCGTCGTTTAGAAATCCAGAAATGAAAAGAGGAAGTCTGCCTTAAAGTCAAGCATCCTTTAGATCTTTTAGGATACCATATTTCCAAGTAATATCATAAGCATTCTCAAGATAAAAGAAAATCGATACCAGGTGTTGTTTATTTACAAAGGCTTCTCTAATTATAGTTTCAAGTCGGACAAGAGGATCGTTTGTACTTCGCTGTTTACGAAAACCTGACTGAAAATTAGTGATAATTCCATTATTTTCTAGATACCAAACTAACCGATTATTTATCATTCTCTCGAATGTTTTGCAGAGGCAACTTGTTAGTGAAATTGAACGATAGTTTGCAGGTTTAGAGATAGGAATAACCAACGCATTTTTCCAAGTGTTGGGAAATTTACCAGATACCCAAATTTCGAGAAGCAAGTTAAGAGATTGGGGTGGGTAATGTTTAAGAAACTGGTAGTAAATTTCGTCCGAGCCTGCAGCACTATCTTTTGCAGATTGGATTGAATAAATTAAGTCATCAATAAAGAAAAGGGAATTATAGTCTTCATCGTTTGTTGAAGTAAAATTAATATGCTCTTTCTCAGCTTTACATTTATAAAGATCTATTTCGAGATTCACAGGGATTCTAAAAGTAGGTGAAAGCTCTATTCCATGCGACTCCATGTTCTTTTTGCTTATCATTCATGTTTTTTTGAAGTTTTGCATCATGCATCACCTAAACTGTTACATCTTGTAGATCCAGCTTTGTTAAATAACCATGTAATGACCCCGGGAAACTCAAGTATATTTTAGAAACATGACACATGCTTTCTCCTGTTCATCTTCAAATGAAGAGTACTTTGGCAATGGCTACGGAAAATAAACAACAGAGATTTACCGAGGAAAAATCAAAATTTGGTTTTAAAAGAAAAAAAAGACACTTTAGAAAAATCCCTAGGGTGGCTTTTTTTTTAGTTTACAAAAATAGTTTAATTTTTATTCAACCTCGTTTTATTAATTCAGACCATGCAAAAGTTCATTTCCATTTTTAATGGGACAGACTATAGTTTAATATTCTTATAATAAAAAAGATAGTGCCAATTAACTGCATTAAATGACAGGTGGTAAGGTTCTTACATGACACTATTTTCCCATCTTTATCAATTTAAACACAATAATAAAACACACAGTTTAAAGATATAGGTCCTTTTGATTAATAATTGACTTTTGAATAAGAACTTTATATTTTAATCATGAAATACAATAAATTGAAAAACAAACTTTTCGTATCAACCATTTAACATTATTTGTTTAATTATTTTCAGTTTTACAGAAAATGGCCTTTTTTTGAACCGAAACCGAAATAAAGTTTTACATACCTTTGTGAGAGACGCGTTGCTTTATATCTATTCCATAAGATTGATATTTTATTCTTTATAAAATAATTATTATTTCCTAAATCTTTAAGGGTCGTACCTCTTGTAGAAGCTATGATATAATGTTTCCTCATATACGCCCAAAATGTTATATACTAATTTTATAACATAACCTTAATATATATATAGAGTACCGGTAACTATTAAAATGCGTTTATCTATCTATATTGCTGATTTCATTTTTAACGTGGCCTACATTATTTATTTGCACTCCTTTATCAGAACATACTATTTTTATACTTCTAGGGAAGAAGGGATATGCCGAATACTAAAATTTAACTAAAATATTAGCTTTATATACAGATAGATTTAAGGATGATAGGATGCATTAATGGTAACTTGCAAGGTGATTGACAAATGATTAAAAACTCATTTTAGTACAAATAGCATTTTATTACGATGTATTCACTTGAATATGGCTCACTTATCTATGTTGTTAAGAAATGTATAATACGAGATTTTTGATTGTTTGAAATGTGTTCCTTTATTGAATTAGTAAAAGCCTTAAAATAAAGTAAAACAGAATCCCTAAAAAACACAAAAAACGACGGAATTGAAATGTTTTGTACCATATTTGACGGAAATGGTACGTGCATGCTGTCGTCCATGTCCCCTCCAAATTAGGCAGAATTTAGCATTTACACACGAAAATGGTGAAAATGTAATTTAAAAAACATCCGCAGATGTGTTTATTAGGATAATTACTTGATATTTTAATGTCATCGGTTGTCGTCAGTACGACATTATAAAACATCATAAGGTATTATATTGCAAAGCAAATTAAGTCTTTTTTTATATTCTTTCCTCATAAAGAAGACCTCTCTTTAAAGGCTTTAATTGTTACTTAAAAAAATCAATAGGTGGAGAGGGACTTCTTTCATATAACAGACATATACCAAATACGTATAACCATGTTATTATTAATTACACACTAAATCATACACAATGGCTATTTTAACAAATACAAACTTTAAATAATTTTGTCAGTATGAAGAATATACAGTTTATTTATTTACAACATCATTTGCATTGTATTCAGTTTAAAAGATCTTTTTTATACCAAAACATTTTTTAAAAAGTAACGTTACCCATAATAATAGCATGTTTATAAAGACACAGTGACCTTCTGTCTTCTTCTCAGAATTGGATATTTTATCTAATAATTTACATATAAATTGCATAAATTGTATTGGATATATATAAATTATATATATAAAGACTATGTTTACTGCTTACTTGATAATCCTTTTTTAAAAGAAAATTTAAAGTGATGTCATGTTCCTTTTAAATACATACTCTTTATTCTTTTTTGTATCGAAACCGAGACTGTAGACGCTGCAACTGTATCTATAAAAAATTAGTGTTTACTGAACCCCATTTTGTTTGCTGCCTTAACGTATGTAACATTTAAAGCACTTAATATTTGGTGTTATACATTTACAAATGCAACAACTATTTAAATTATTTCAATGGTTACAAAATATGCTTATTTCTTAGTAAAATTAAGCTTGATATTTTAGACTTGTATCTTTTACTCAACATAAAAGGACGCAATATTTAAGTCTTAGTAATGACACGTTTAGTTGAACTTTATTAAAAGGAATGACAGACGTAAATCGATCGGACTATATGGAAAAATATGACATGTCCAAACGATGTTATAACCATTTTGAAAATAAACAAAATCCCGCCCATCAAGTTACGATAATGATGAACTGCATACCGTTTTCATAAATATAAACTAGATATGTACAGGTACATACATGTACATCTGAACTGCTGGACACTTCGACTGTGAACACATCATCTATCTATATGGATGGCGCCAACGTTTCCATCATATCTAATATGAAGACTACTGTAAATTATAAATGACTGTTATAATACATAAATAACCGTTAGGTATAAGGTTAATTGTATTCTGTTTGAGCAGATGTACCATGTTTGTTAATGAATTGATACGTTCTCGTGATATGCTCAGATGGACAATAGAATGGTTACAATTGCAGTGATTTCTTTCTTGTTTGTTAATGAAAAAAGTATTATTCAAATTTGAGCACTATTGGAGTTGTGAATTAAAATTCCTTTTACATTTTTTTTTTCTCACTATTGTATATAACTAGAATATTTAATATAACTATTTAAAAAAACATCTTTCTCCCATGACCAAAAGTAATATTCCTCAACCAAATAAGTATGTACGTTACTAGTCTCAAACACACAAATCAATTAAAATAGGACCATTTATTGACCAAAAAAAAACATCCGTTGATGTGTGAAAATGATTTTTGAAATGTTTGTAGATAAAACGCTTAAAGGGTATAAAAAAAACTAAAAAGTTCAAAAACAAATTTAAATTTATGTATAATGGGAAAAAACACTAAACGTCTAAACAAAGAAGGAAAAATCAATCACGATAACCCGACCAAGTCAAGAAAATTATAAATTGATAAACAATGTATTAGCTTTCGATTCACTCTTAATTTGATTAGTATAAGATATACTTGCTGATATCATGTTATAAATTTGTCATAGGTCAAATCAGTGTATTTGAAGTCGAAGAACTGGACAATTATTTATATGGACTTATTATTTAATATGTTATTATAAAAACGAGTTGGATTGAATTTCTATTCATGTTCATGCTAAAATGTTGTAATCTATTTGCTTATAATGATAATAACGAGCTAAAAGACAGTCAACACACCGGGTGGTTTAATCACGACATGGTATTCTTTCAAAAGATAAACGCATGTTCTGTTACAGCAATCAGTAAAGTACGGAAAACGATTATAAGCTATGGACTCGCATTTTATTACATAGAATGACACGTAATGTTATTTTCTTATAAAGTATAAATCAAACCTTATCATTTCCACTTAAAATCATTGGTTTACGATTGGACTGAAATACAAGTATAGTTTTTACAATTCAAAACTTACTTTAAAAGGAAATCATAAATTATATTTCAGTACTATAATGTGTTTGGTATAATATGTTTACAAGTAAAGTATTAGCTATTTTATACGGTATTACGTAAACCACATCAAGGAAGAAAAGAAAAATGATGTCATAAAAAACTCCTATCCTTGTTGCCGTTATTTTAAAATAATATTTTGCTCTTTTATGTAAATCTGTAGATACGAGGGATGTCCGGAATGTTAATATACTTCTTCATTTTTTTACTTTAAAACAATACATTCGTTGTACAAATTGTGTCAGCATAAATATACATATATAGTGAACACATTTACAAAAAAATTACTGAATTGTGATTTACGTTGACTTTGTATTTTAATAGTATTTACATACAACATATATACATCGTCATGGAGCACTTTGATAACGTCAAAGCCGTCAAATGAACAAGTTGCCTCTAAAATTTTTGGTCAATTTATGTTTTGAAATAAACAATTTAATCTCAGTTGGTGTCAGTTTAGCGTTTCTATGAAGTTAAAGAACATTATGTTGCTCCTCCCTTGAATTTGACGTCATGTTTGCAACACAGAATTTACGCACCTTCATTACCTATAACTGTCGTTAATATGCTGTTTACTTGCGCATGACGTCATAATTTTCACTTAATATCATGCAATAGTATCCTATAATGTCACAATAACAAAACGAGATTGTTCGCTAAAATTTCAATTTTTAGCAACTTGTTATTCAAGTAGCTATAGTAAAGAAATCAAAGTGCTCCGTGACTAGTTGATCATGTTACCATTGGTGCTTTGCGAATATTACTTTTATCATACTTTTCAAACTTAGAAATATGTTGCAAATATATTCCTTTCTAAAATATATAATAATCACATTGATAAGACTGCTTATAATAATTTTAAAGCCTTGTCTACGATCTTTCCGGACAGCCCTCGTAATGATATAAAACGCAATAAATGTTTGCACCTTATTTACTATCCCGCATTTACATATACCAATACTCAATTATTAAGCTTTGTCTGTCAGGGTAGTTATAAAAGAATGAAATATGAGTCTCATAGAAATGATATAAGGCATTCATACTGTGATAGTTATTCTGACTTATTATAATGTAGATAATTGAGCTTCCGAAATTATGTATAAAGTCTTATAAATAAAATTAGTTTAATGATTTGAATACGATCTTTAATCGAAAAAGAAACAAGAAAAAAAAAAAACGTTTAAGAATGTTTTCATTCTACTAACTTGTACTTCTTAAGTTATTCATGTAATCATGTAATTCAAAAATCATTAAATGTAAACATCACACTTAATTATGTTAAACTGGTTTTGGTTGAGTATGTACCTAACGATGAATTATAATGTAATAATACAGTGTATACGACAATAATAGATCTTTAAGGTCCAAGAATGATATATTTCTATGACGTATTTCATATAAATAATGATTTCAATAAATTCTATTAGTTCATCTAGTAATATTTTAAAAGAAATAACGCTCAAATATGCCGATCTCTGTTCTTAGTGCTTTACACCATAAATCGAAAATGTTGCGTAAAATTGTGCTTGCTTGCATTTGTTCATAACGCATCCATTTTTCGATTTCATATTTGATTAAAAATCTTATATTATTTCAAGTCCATCTGTATTTAAATTTCATTTTTTTTGTTTTATCTGAAATTTTATCTGTTATCTTTTTTTCTAGGTTTTTCTAGATTTAACAAATACTGGATTTCTTATAATTTAAGGAAGACTTAAAAATAGATGCATTTATTATTATCCCTCATGAACAGACTCTAGATTATATCGAGTCTGCAATCCTCATGCATTTGTGTTTATTGTTTCCCCAAAAAACATTGTTTCGTCTTATAACTATGCATATTGCGACACCAAACTTGTTGTACGTCAATGGTTTGAAGATAATCATATATGATAGTAACTACTCTGAATAAACCTGCTATTTTAACGTCGTTTTTTTTCCTGTTCCTTCGGAATCATTGATTCAAGTTAGTGTTGAAAATATGACGGTGCTAGACAGGATTAGAGAGTTTGCACATTGAATTATCTTTCGTGAATAGACTCAATCAAACCGAGTTTGCAATTTCATTGCTACTAAAAGATCATCACTTTTTCAAAATTTTATCCTTCACAACAGCAGGTGTCAAGTGACAATTTGCAGCTGTTGCCCCGTACTTTACGTCAGTGTTTTTTAGTCCTTCGGAATAACTTATTCAGCACATAGGTTTTTAAGAGTAAACGATGCTGCATATTACATTATCTCGCATGAATAAACACAATCCGAGTCCGTTTTTCCAGATTCCTATATTTTAGATTATTTTCACCTCTTTTTAACATTAAATTTTAAGTTGTTATGAAATTAATCAAGGGTTAACATTCTTTATATTACACGGCAAACCGAAATTATTTTAATCTGTTCATTATGACTGTATGTTTAGATTCTGTTTTGTGTTTAATTCATCATCTGTACGTTCTGTATCATCTTTCACACTTCTGACTCCTTCGTACTTTGTAATCTTTTCGGCTTAGATATAAAATACGACGTCTAATGGAAATGATGAAACGGTGTTCGTCATAAAACAGGAATGATTGGGACCCTGCAAAGTATGTGTGAGATTCCTTGTGTCGTGGAATTCGTAGCCTCCTCGATAAACCCCCTGAAGGCAGAAGATAGGTTTACGACTGATCTGTTTCAATAGAATGCCAATGGATTGGTAATAAGATATTGTAACTAAAATTATAGCAGTCTCGTCTTGATGTTGCTTTTCATGAACGGAAGTGATGATGGATGCGACTGGCAATGCTCACTTTCGCAGTGTAAACAGAACTTATCACTTATATTAGACAGTGTAACTTCCGAATTCCGGATTACGAAATCCGAATAATTTTCAGGGTCCGAACATTTAGGTTATATCTGATAAATGTTACTCCAAATAAATATGCATTCATTTGTTATTGAAAATTTTGACTAATATTTTATAGAAAATAAATCTCTAATTACCTCCTTTTATTGGCATGAAGTGTAAAATTAGGTAATATCTTTATAAATAATGCTTTTTTGAACTTACAATATTGAAAAATCTCAATTTGAGCACCATATTTATGATATATTAAAAATTCAAAAATGTGTTACAGGATCTTTAAGGAATTTGTTTATTATTTCTTCATGGAAAGATCATATCCTATTTTGTTTTCATCGCTTTAAAAGGTAAAACCTTCATCTAACAATAAATTCACTTGAATCCAGATTGCTTGTTTTGGTTTGTTTTTAATATTTCACCATCACAGTATTACTAGCGGAAGAATATCTCTGGCTGCCCTCTATGCAGTTTTTGAAACACGAGCTCGCGCCTGAGCAGAACCACCTACGTTTCATATGCTATTTGATGACTTTCTCATATAAAAAGTGGCATTCTAATCCACATCCCATCCGCTAATGGTTTGAAGCCAAAGACCTTACCCACACAGCGGCTACGGACGGCCCTTAACATCTCGTTTGTTTCTTATAACGTAAACTGTATTGAGGGCAATCATCTATACACTGACTGAAAAGCGCACAATGGCAGCATTGATCAGTCAGCATAGATAGCATTTGAAGCTCTTAGAAGACTGTTGGTTAAATGGAGATAACTTGGCCACATGGCAACACAAATACTTGATTGGTTTAAGAAATGGTTAGTAATAACTTGAAAATACGTTAAACTACCTGCACTATTTAACAAGCATTCCTTCCTGAGTTAAATGAAACACGATAATGTAAAATGTAATATATATTTATATGATTGAGGAAAGAAACTGCTTAAAGAATTTTAGTTAATAATGCTATTTTGATTAAGAGAGCAATAAGTATATGGGTCTGTGATTTGCCTTTTGTCCGCCCGTCCGTCATGCTTTATGCTGTCACGCTGTAGTACTCCAAAAGTACAAACGAAGCATCATTTGAATTTTCTAAAAATATTTTCCAGCATGAAAGGGTAGGCATTGTGGCGCAAACATGTATATCCATACACATTGATAATTTCTTGCAAATTTATTGGAGATAAGGTAAGTTATGGCCCCGGACTTTTGTCACTTCTTACTCAAACACTGCTGTGTTCATATGTTACAAGGTTTTAAATTTTGTTTTGTGACAAAACACTGGAATGTTTGGGCATCGGTTTTCTTTGGACACATTTCATGAAATCTTGGATAGTTTTCAGAGCCCTTCAGAGCCCTTGAAAAAAACAACAACAACATTTATGTGGTATGCTCTCCTAAAGTCTAACGACAATGTCATTCACTCGGTGCACCAAGTTTTGTCTTGTTTAGTATAAATCATCATAATCTCATTTAATCGTACACCAACGAAATCACTTACGAGTTTATGTTATCGCTGCATCATTGTAATAACAGAATAAAGTGTGGAAACATGGACTAAAATATATTAATGACTGAATATTTATTATAATTCTGCGTTTTCATCTGGAAAAAAAATAATGGTATTTTCATTTGCTGATTCGAGTATTATTTTCATAGAAAAGAAGTTGTCTGTTTTGAGAGCAACGGAAAAGATAAAAGACAAAATGTGTAAATCAGAAACCTTCAACTTCCATTAAGCACTTTTCATTTTTGTTGTAAACAGAGTAAAATGTATTACTAGAAGAACTTGATTTGTTACACAGGAAGCAAAACATCATTAAAATAACTAACTAAAATTCATTTTGTAAGATTTAACAGCATTTGTGTTTATTTTTATAATTGTTATGTTTATTAATTTATACTATTACAAAAATATTCAACTACCCAAAATTATTGCTCGTCATAGTGATGAGTGACAGAAACATATATATGGACAATATTTTCATACTGATCGGATATACATATGAATATTATATTTATCAAGTATATCTGTATACCATCAAGAATAGTAACATTTTTCTTTTAGATAATAATTTTATGTACAAATTTATAACTTTTATAATGGGTAATGATTAACATCATGCTACATGTTAAGATTTTCCTGTTAATTGCCTTCAAACAATAATGTTACTTTAAATCTATTACTTTTCAGTGGTAAACTAAAAAAACCGCCACCATGATAAACATTAATTGTACGTCTCAATATCGAAATACTTTTTAGCACCCTTATTTTCATTGCTTTACAAAATAATTATATTTGATATTTAAATAGTGTCTTTTCGGGAAGAAAACAAATAAGCTTTAATTCAAACATCGTTTATTTTGCACAGTGGTCGTAGATATATTAAGGTAACATATTTCAACTCTACAAGTGTGTTCATTTAATATCAAAAACATATTTACAAAAGTCGTATTAATAATTCTTACCACAAGGAAATTATTTCGTAAATGCATGTCATGTCCAAAATACAATCATTGAACAACTTGTCTTATCGTCGGTTTAAATTCCTCACCTCAAAGGCGTTTACGATATTGTAAACATAAAAAATAGTTATGGTCATGATAAAACAATTGTATCACAGGGAAATTATTCAGTACGATGCCTATCATGTCCGAAAGATACAATAATTGTACAATTAGTCATATTTTGTTTTTATTTGCTATATTGTCATTGGAGATAACTAAGTCGACGTTAAGTAACATAAATGACCTAATGATGCGTTGACTTTTTTTCTAACTGTTTTGCGAGGAAATCAGCAAACAATGTTGGAATCATGAGTGTTAAGATTACGAAAGACCGGTAGGGCCATTTCAACTTCATGAATTCCTGATTTCATCTTCATGAATTCACAATTTAAACTTCGTGCATTCCCGATTTCAAATACGGAATTCACGATTCAGCTTCATGAATTCACGGCTTCAACTTCACGAATTCACGATTTCAACTCCAAGAATTCACGATTTCAAATTTACGAATTCATGATTTCAACTTCATGAATTCATGATTTTAACTTCACGAATTCAACTTCGTGAATTCACGATTTCAACTTCACGAATTCACGATTTCAACTTCTTGAATTCACGATTTTAACTTCACGAATTCACGATTTCAACTTCATGAATTGACGATTTAAACTTCATGAATTCACGATTTCAACTTCTTGAATTCACGATTTCAACTTCATGAATTCACGATTTCAATTTCACGAATTCAACTTCGTGAACTTACGATTTCAACTTCACGAATTCACGATTTCAACTTCATGAATTCACGATTTCAACTTCATGAATTCACACCATTACATCTTCACGAATTCATGATTTCAACTTCATGAATACAAGATTTCAACCTCACGAATTCAACTTCGTGAATTCACGATTTCAACTTCATTAAGTTGAAATCGTGAATTTGTGAAGTTGAAATCGTGAATTCGTGAAATTGAAATCTTGAATTCACAAAGTTGAAATCGTGAATTCACGAAGTTGAATTCATGAGGTTGAAATCGTGAATTCGTGAAGTTGAAATCGAGAATTCTTGAAGCTGTAATTGGGAATTAATGAAGTTGAATTGTCCCCATCGGTCTTTCTTTCGTATAAGATAGTGCTGTTTGTTGACTGTATTGTTGATTTTTTGTCACTAATGATCACTTCATGGAGAGGACAAAGCAGTAGCCCAGATACTTCTCTCCGAAACACTTCCAGTTGGCAAGTCTCTGAAATCCCTATACCTTTATTATGAAACTGAACTTGAGTAAATCCGTCAGCTGAAATATAAAATTTGATCAGTTAAGGTTAGGTCGGTGAAGTAATTCCTGTTTATATATACATTACTTAAAATGAACATGACAGAAATTATTTATAAAAATACTGTATTGCAGACCACTTTATAAAAAATTAGTGTGCTTTTAAAAAGTTCTATATCATCTCCTTAAATAAAATTGATTCTTTATTCGTTGTCAGCACGAACAAAAATGCGTATATTCATTAATTCATATTATATATAATTATACTGGTTATTGTCTTCTTCTGGAAAAAATGCAGAACTGTATCCTCCTCAAACTTTTGTGCATATTTTAGCAATTTTTCCACAAGATCTTCTCTGTCAAGAACACGAACAATTTGCTGGATATACAGTATGTTGTAGTTATTAATGAATCCCATGTTTCTCTGAAAGACAAACATCCCTCTTGGAGTCTGTACATGTTGCACATCTGATAAAAATACTTTAAATGATGTTGCTGCAAAAGATTATTTTCAAAGTATTTCGTACTGATTGTTTCTATTTAACTTTATCATGTTAATAGAAGTTCTTTAACTTACAAAAAAGTTGCATATCGCAGATTCATATATAATGCCTCTGTTAAAAAGAGATAAATGAAATTGAAAAGATCCTTTCATGCAAAAAATAACGGCAAAGCAAATGTTCTTAAATGGTAATATGATTAGGTTATAACATTAGTCAAACTGTTCTTAGCATGCATTTGCTTGTTATGCAAGTCGTGTGACCATAACATATTCATTTAATTTGACAACTTACGTTCATAGTGTTGTTTTAGATTTTCCAGTTCCTATTCTGATATTGCTTAAGAGAGGTCGGCGATAAGATTATCGAATACATAACTTTCTGAAGGTGACTGGAACCCATATGACAATGTGTTAGAACCTGGTGTCATAGCTAAATGTTATGTATCAGAAAATATTGACGAAAATATGCCAGAATGTACTATTCTTAAGATAGATTGAAATGAATAGACCAAATAAAAGAAGTATAAACTTAAGTTCCAATTGACCCACAATATTACACCTTCATAGGATGATTGTCCATATTGGGTGATAGACGCCTATTGATTTTGGGGTCACAAGGTCAAAGGTCAACGTCACTATTACCTTAATACCGAAAACAGTTTCCGGGGCATAACTTAAGTTCCATTTGGCCCACAATATTCAAACTTCATAGGATGATTGTCCATAGTGGGTAGAAGACCCCTATTGTTTTTAGGGTCAATAGGTCAAAGTTCAAGATCACTATTACCTTAAAACTGAAAACAGTTTCCGGACCATAACTTAAGTTCCCTGTGGCCCACAATATTCAAACTTCATAGGTTGATTGTCCATATTAGGTAGAAGACCCCTATAGATTTTGGGGTCAAAAGGTCAAACGTCAAAGTCATTTTACCTTAATACTGAAAACAGTTTCTACAGCATAACTTAAGTTCCATGTGGCCCACAATATTCAAACTTCATATGATGATTGTGCATATTGGGTAGAAGATCCCTTTTGATTTTGGGGTCACTAGGTCAAAGGTAAAGGTCACTATAACCTTAAATTTGAAAACAGTTTCCGCTTTATAACTTAAGTTTTAATCAACCTACAGCTGTAAAATTTTATAGGGTGAACAGCTAATTCCCATGTCTTACAAATGCTTCATCCTTGCTAAAAAAAACCCTTTCGGGCATATCATGATCCGCCTAGCGATGCTCTTGTTATATAACTTATCAAGGAATTATCAATTAGACTGTATACTTTTATTCAAGAAAAGCAAAAAGCAATTTTCTTTCGTGTATTCACATATGCAGAGCCCTCAAACTTATAAAAATCCCTGGTTCTGCGGGCTTGGGCTTTATATGCGCCCTCGTTGCTTCTGCAGACGTTCATGCACGATAAAAGTGTAAAGATACATTAACCCTATACTGTTAGAATTATAGTTTCTTTTTCCAAAGAATGCGCTTATTCATACCTTTTAACATTTTTATGTAAAAATTACTTGTTTGATTCAGTAAGGTAGTTTAAATATCATTTAAAAGAAATTTGTAATCGTTGTGCGTATTGTATCCGAATTGAAGCCTTGCGAATCTAAAACTGGTGTTAAATCAAAGAAACTGGACGGGATCTAAAACTGCGAAGATATTATTAGGAACACAAGTGACTATTTATATCTATATCTTTCGACCTTTTCATTATTGCATTTTATAAACTAATAAGATATCTCTCGAATGTTTGATGACCTGTACAATAAATATGTTTTGTAAAAATGAAAAATAATAAATTTGTGTATATACAACAATATACATATGGTTTTACGTGTTTAAAGAATGTATGTACTCTAAAATAAAAATAAAAACAATTAAGAAAATTGATGATACTAATTAAATGAATTTTCAAAAATGGATAAAATGTAAGCCATTTTAAAAATAATTTTTTTATTAAGAATAAAGATAATC